>NC_071259.1:30839719-30887219 GCF_023375685.1 Ictalurus furcatus | reverse complement strand
TAGATAGAGAGAGATAGAGATAAATAGAGAGATAGATAGAGATAGAGATAAAGAGAGAGAGAGATAGATAGAGAGAGATAGAGATAAAGAGAGAGAGATAGATAGAGAGATAGAGATAGATAGATAGATAGATAGATATATAGATAGAGAGCAATAGATAGATAGATAGATAGAGATAGATAGAGAGATAGAGATAAAGAGAGAGATAGATAGAGATAGATAGATAGAGATAGAGATAAAGAGAGAGTTAGAGAGAGATAGATAGATAGAGAGATGGAGATAGAGAGATAGATAGAGAGATATAGATAGATAGATAGAGAGATATAGATAGAGAGATAGAGAAAGATAGAGAGAGAGAGAGATAGATAGAGAGATATATAGATAGAGAGCAATAGATAGATAGATAGAGATAGATAGAGAGATAGAGAGAGATAGAGATAAAGAGAGATAGAGAGAGATAGATAGAGAGCAAGATAGAGATAGAGATAAAGAGGGAGATAGATAGAGAGATTGATAGCAAGAGATAAAGAGAGAGTTAGAGAGAGATAGAGAGATAGAGAGAGAGAGATAGATAGATAGAGAGATAGATAGATAGATAGATAGAGAGATAGATAGATAGATAGTCAGTCTTGTTCCCTTGCTGGAGTTTGTATACATTTCTCCTGAGATCAAGTCGAGTCAAATTCAGTTTTCAGGAATTTCATCCCTCATGGTTTCTTTTAAACCTGCTTGCGTCAGTGTAGAGAATCTGAGACACTAACCACTAACTAGGGCACACGAGGACGCAAATGATCTTTACAGCTGCGACTGTAATTAAAATGTTCCCGAGAAGAAATTCACAGGGCTTTCATGAATCAAGCTCAGATTCCCCCCACTGTGAGCTTTTCAGCAAAAAAAACCCCCCACCTCCCAGCGGCCCGGGACTGGAGGAGGCCGGCTGTTTTCTTTGGAGCTGCTCTGCAGTAAGACGAGCGTTCTCCAGGCCCTTGGGAGCGAGCGCTCATTAGTTCCCTCACTGCTTATTTTGTTTAAAAAAAATTTGCAGCCCCATTTAAATACTCTTTTCAACGTGCCCTTGCCGATTCCTCCTCATCATTCTCCCTTTGGGAAGATCCCTGCCACCATACGAAGGGTCGTTTTAATACTTTATAAGCGCAAGTTAAAGTTTCTTAGAGAAGACCCTGGACTTCGGGAGCAGATGCTATTGCGGGAGCGGACAAATTCGTTAGCTAGCCAATCAGGCAATTGATGGAAAACCATACTGACTAGAACAAAAAGTAGCGACCGTGATGTAATAGCGATGGCGAGCTACTCAGCTAGCGGACTGCGTCAATACACACCGAGTGTATGATCGTTATCTACTTCGGACAATGTCTCACATATAAAACATCATCACGTTCGCTCCCTTGACGACAATTCAGTGAGTCGCAGGCCGACGTTTCGGCGTTCTGTCATCACGTCGCCTGTAAAAGGTATCATTTGAGTTTGGCTACCTAATAGACGCGTCATCTGACTTGTAGTCCAGGCATCGGACTCTGGGAGCGTAACACACCTGTGAACATCTCTACACTGATCTCCTGCACTGACTTCAAACGCTTTTTACCTTCGTGTAAAGCTCTCAGTAATTTAACGAGTGCGTACGTCTTGACAGCAGCGTTCCAAATCGAGCTTTAAGTTCATCAAGTGCTACCTTATCGCATATCCCAAGGGTGAAACACGAGAAAAGTGCTGAGGCGCCTATTTTTTTTGTCTTTATGGTGCAAAAATCTGGAACGCATTAAATCTGCGGAGACGTCAGGCCTCCTTTCAGAACAGGGCCCGTCTTCATGATTTAGCATGATTTATTCTCCCGGTTAACTTATAGTGGTAGCATCTGATTGCTTTATTACTCGACTAGAGTTTTCTATTTGGGCTTTATATCACGTCTTATTCTGTTTAGGCGGGCGGGGAGAATGAAGAACGAAGGGACGAAAGTCATTGCGACAGGACGTTTTGTTTGGTCATGAAAGCGTTCCTGAATTAGCCTGGAAACGTGTTTTCATTGCCTGAAACTCTTTCTCTCTCGTACTAATTGCTAACGTTTCCATTTATTCCCCATGTCTGTGTTTTTTTTTTTAGGCTTTTCGGTAGGGGGAAAAATAAAAACTCTCATTCATCAGTTCAACATAACCGCCAGGTGAGACCACGGTGTCAGACGTTTGTATTTGGGCTACGTCCACGGCGACATCGACGGTGGCATCTTTAAATGGCTGGCTGTGTCTCAAACCAAAAAAAACAACCTACTAACAGAGCGATTCATCAGCGTGCAGCTGCCTTCAGTTTGACACACGCCCACCAGTGCCGGGATATTATTAGCGCCGTGTGATTTGGACTCACCGTTAATGATGTCATACAATTTTGACATGCCATTTAATACGAGTGCGATTTCGCTTTCAGACGTTTAAATCAAAATCTCAATATTATAAAGGACTGGTGATGTGTGCGCCCGTGTGAGTCGTATAGTAGATGAGATGTTCAGCCAGACGTTCGGTCGTTTGGGGTGTTCTTTCGTTTGAGCTAATGTAGCTAGCAAGCAGGGACGAATTAGTAAATGTATTGTCTCGACACACATTTAATGAACGTTCATACGTGACAGGATAACGATCAGTACGTTGACATGGACAACGATAATCCGGTATGAACCCGATTAAGACGATACTCTGATTAAGAAACTAGCATGTCAACAGAGATTATTGGTGACCTTAATCCGATTAAAGTCATACTCGAAGTAAACACAAATGGAATTAAGACGTGTGGAGTGTTCCTGTTTTAGTCGCATTATCGACGTGCGTTACAGACACGTACACACCTTAATCACACTATTAACGTCATTTTGCGACAGGACATGTGCACACACGGCGGCGCTCAACCGTTTGACGGCAAACAAGAGAGCACGGTTGCGTCCGAAACCGCGTACTTACCTACTATATAGTAGGAGAAATACATGTATCTCGGCTACTATATAGACGGTAAGTATGCGGTTTGGGACGCAGCCCGCGGCTTCAAGCGGTCGTCTATTTGCACGTACAGCACGACAAATAATTAACCGCACTTGAAGCGTTCGTAAAATTAAACATGAAACACCCAAAACTGTATACGGTTCCATAACGAAGACCAACTGTACGTCGATACGTGAAATTCCGGAGGGAACGTCGGACGGCGTGGCGTGGGGACGTAATAACGTGTGATGTTAATCAATCTATGTTCTATAACACGTAACACAGGAACATGAAAGGAATATTCTTAAAGCGACTCATGTAAACACCTTAATCAGAATATCGTCTTATTCAGAATAAGGTCAGTAATTCGATTACTGCTGTCCATGTAAACGTAGCCAGTGAAACCAGGGATAGAAGTTGTGTGTGAAATCATAAATGGAAACTAATTGCAGGTAGGAACTAAAGCTGTGAGTGGGGAATTGAAGAAACGTCGAACCACACATACCATAGGATCGGTCTGAGGAATCATTCAGGCCAGTGGTTTGGATCTAGTGTGAACAAGTGCATGTTGGGTATACATCTACGTATTGCTTTGAGCAATGAGCTCATATGGCTGTTCACTGGGTTTCATGTCAACACTTTCAACAAGCCCTGCTGCACTCGCTCACCCTTGCATGTCAAAAAAAAGAAAAAAAAGAAGAAAGTTGGCTCGTGCTGCTTTTTGACTCGTTAAAAAGAAATAAGACTTGACTTCCTTTAGAAAGGGTAAAGTTGTATTTTTCCAAACCCGGGCTCCAGCAGGCTTGTATCTAGGGGATAATGGACCTCAGCGTGATTAAAGTCAGGTGCGTTGAATCCCACGGCCAAGTTCGAGTGAAACCATATACGCCACACCGCACTCTTTCACTTCTCTCTCAGCTCATTTTTTAAAAACCCGTTTCCATCAAGTGGGTTTTCACAAAATTGAAAATGGCATTTAAAAGGATCGTTGATGCAAAGGTTAAATCTGAACACACACAAGCCATGAGCCATGTTGAGGGCACGCGCTGACAAATGAGGGCAGAACACATCATCAGCCGTCACCGCCATGAAAATTTAGCGCGGTAATTATTACACATACGGGCTATCGGAAATTCGTTTTTTGAATCGAACCAGATTTATCCCTACTTAAAATAAATACTGATTTGGAAAGTCCATTTAAAGTGCCAGCTGAGAGTTATTTCAAGTTGCACTAATATATGCAACGTTCACAGAAACGCTGGCTACGTTTACACGGACTGCAGTAATCTAATTACTGACCTTATTCTGAATAAGGCGATATTCTGATTCAGGTGTTTACATGAGTCGCTTTTAGAATATTCCTTTCATGTTCCTGTGTTACGTGTTATAGAACACAGAGTGATTAACGATACACGTCAACGCGAGCATGTAGTCATGAGGAAATTGAGTCATCAGTGTCCCAATGGGCAGTGAGTGAGGGTTCTTAACTTGTGTACACGATACACTGATTCACCAGGGAGCTGATCGAGACGCCCCCGAAGCTGAGCGAGAACAACACCGATGGGCTTTATTATATGGCAGGTGGTGCTTTGCAGCACTACTAGCTTCAGAATCTCAAAACTCAACACAAGGAGTGGGACATTTTCTTCAGCTCCTGGAGAGGCTTTCTTTAACCACACACAGGTGGAGATACTCACTCATTACCTCCTCGTTCTTCATGACTGCACCTACACACACGCTTACACACACACACACCCACGCTTCCACACATGCTTCCACACACGCTTCCTCACACGCTTCCACAACGGATCTATAGGGATTTCTTTAAAAATCGGACAACGTGCACACACACAGCCCTAGTAAGAAGAATGTTCCCCGCCTCAGAAAAGTGCAACACGCATTAGTTCAGCATTCACAATAGGTAAATAGAGCACTAAATTATACAATAAGTATACAAAATATGTTTATCATTTTCAATATTCTCAGTATTGCATCAGTTACACCGGGGGCATAATTAAATTTCAATTTATGTAACGAGCCACATTATACTGAGTCCAATCTTGGTTTAGTGAAAAAAAAAAAAAACACATTGATTTAGTGACCAATAACACATTAAAAACTCCTCTTATATGTGTTCATTTAATAGATAGAATTCATCTAAAATGTTTATTATTATTCTGAACACACAAATGGATATATGTGTGTATATATATATATATATATATATATATATATATATATATATATATCTATATATATATATATCTATATATATATATATATATACACACACATATATCTATAAAATGAACACATATAACATATATATGTGTGTGTGTGTGTATGTATATATATATATATATATATATATATATATATATATATACATATATATGTATGTGTATATATATGTATGTATATACATATATATGTATGTGTGTATATATATATATATACACACATACATATATATGTATATACATACATACACACACACATATATATGTTATATATGTTCATTTTATAGATAGAATTCATCTAAAGTGTTCTTATTCTGAACACACAAATGATATATATACACATACAGCTATATATATATATATATATATATATATATATATATATATATATATATATATATATATATATAAACCCTTCAAAAACACATGAAAATGCTTTTTTATAACCAAAAAAATAAATTGTCCAGATTATATTATGGTACAACATACCGTATATAGTGCAGTGGCTTGCATAAGTATTCACCCCCTTGAACTTTGCCACATCCTGTATTGTTACAACCTGGAAATGAAATCGGGATTTCACGAATGTACAAAAAAAAAAAAAAAAAAGGTAAAAAAAAAAAAAGAAGCGGTAAAAGTTGTGATTGCACACGTTGGGTTTTCTGTGTTGCTGTGAAACAGAAAGAGACACGGTTACAGTGTGGATTAGATAGCTAATGAAGAATGACATACTGTATAAGCACATCTGGAAGGATTCAAGAAAAGAGCAGTACATTAGTAGCCTGGCGAGCTAGTTAACTTTTCATATGTTCCACAACCCCCCGCCAATCCCAGTTAACTAGGGATTTAATTCTTACAATTTAATCACTGATTATAATTCCACCAACCCACTATGTATGCTGAGGAGGAGGCATCTTTCCTGAGACAGAAAATGTAGAATGTTTGGGACCACAGTCCCAAAATACAGCATTATATCTAGGTTAGTTAGATATCGCCATGTAGAAATTGAAAAAAGATCTGATTCAGTATTCTCTTAATCTTCTCAAATACAGTCTACCCTCACTAACGAAATATTTCTTTCTACCAGCACTTTATCCGTCATGTTGTTTTTCCTCACTTTCCCCTCGAGCTGTGACCTGATTGGCTGGGACATATAAAACAAAAATCACCTGAAAGTCTATGCATAGCATTAAGTAGCATCATGGATACATCCCGATACACATTCTTGATTACCGACTGTTTCAAAATGCTTACTTTTCCCCTTCCTTATCCTCATACAGGAAGTCTGAAAACACTTTACAGCTTTTATCCACTATAAAAAGTCAAGCGGGGGATGTAGAAATATTGAAATGATTTGAAAGTTTGTTACTTTGTAATATTTGTAAAAAAAAAAAAAAACCCAACAACAACAACAACAACAACAACAACAGCACAAAAACAACAAAGCTGTGAGTTGGTAAATTTTTCACTTAGTGTCAATGTTGTTTTCGAAGTGAATTTGCATACTGTAATAATTATATAGAAATAGCATAAATAACGACAAATCCTTTTCATCACATCAACATGACATAAATACAAACGCGCAGACACAAAGAGCATGAAATCAGAACGACCTGCGTTGTCTGAGTTGTAGCATAGCTTTGTTTATTAATTTTTATCATTTTTTTTTGCATAGAGAAACATAATCACTTCCAGTACTGTATTCATGAGCGATTTTTGCAAACAGCGATGGCGGAATACAATTATAATGAAATATTGTCAAAGCTTTGTAAATTTCCCCTCACACCAGTTCAAAAGCATGGGAAATTTAGTTTGTTTTTTTTTTTTTTTCCTTTTCCACGTGTGTTTATTGTGAATGAGAAAAAGATTTAAAAAAAAAAAAAAAAAATGAACCGGAAACACGATTAACCGGCTTTCCGACTTTTACAATTTTGCAACGTTCTAAAAGTATATAGCGAATAAAGAAACGGCGGAAATTTCCGAGCTCCAAAAAAAAAAGAAAGAAAAGAAAAAGAAAACGATGTACGTTGTGTATATACGTGTGTGTGTGTTGTCGTATTACGCCGGTCGTGTGTAAACTAAATGTCCTCATGCTCCTTCCTGGTGTGAAGCGTGTGTCTGTGCAGCAAGCAAGCGGTTAATGCATAACTACCATGGTAATATTCGCAAAGAATAATGAGAGGAAAGAAAAGAAAAGAAAAAAACAAAATCAACAACAACAACAACAACAAACAAGAAGAAGAAAAAAAAAAAAAAACCCTTAAAATTTAACACTGCATCAGAACGTTCTCTGAGAAACATTTCACCTCCGCTTTGTTGTCGCGTCAACCTCCAACTTAGAGAGGAAACAGCATGCTTTATAAACTGAGAAAACCTATTACACAGAGGAGATGAATACCATTACGAAGAAAAAAGAAAAAAAAAAGTCAAACAGAATTAGAAATCTTATTCCTGGGCGCGAGAACGATGAACCGAACGTCTTGCGTTAATACGGACGTGTCGCGGTTACGGTTTTTTAATCGCCGGACGACACGCTGTTAGCGAAAAAACAAAACAAAACAAGAAACAGACAGCGCGCCAGAGTGTTTTGGCATTTCAGAGTTGATTCAGAGTATTATCAAAAAAGATTGCATAACTGCAAAGCGTTAGCATGGCTTTCACCCCTTTGAACAGAGACTAAGCGACTAGCAGGCACTGGAGCCTCGCTGCCACGCCGAGGCCAGGCTTACACAAGCCTTCAGCCCTTTCTAACACGTAAAACATTGGCGAAAAGAAAGAAAGAAAACCATAAAGAGACATTCCTAAAGACTGGTCATGGTGTGTGTGTGTTTGTGTGTGTATGTGTGTGTGTGTGTGTGTGTGTATTGCACCAGTCGTGCTGTGTTATTAAGAGGCTTGGGTAAATCTGGCTCTCGAAACCATTCACAAACAATGGACTGAGGGGATGAGTTCGAAAACAAAGCAGGAAAACGATCAGGCACTGCTCACTGAGGATGTTTCTGTGTTTGTTTGTTTTTTTTTTTGGTTTCTACGTCTCTTCACGTGTAAATACTTTTGCTTTTAGCTGCTGGTATTTATTCTTGAGGATATCAAATGGGTAAAAAACAACAAAAAAAAAAACAAACATGAGAGAAGAAATACTGGTGGTGGATCGAAAAAGCATCGATCAGTGTTAGCTTAGCACAGTCAGGCTGGATCGCTCCGTCGATTGGATTAAAAAATATATATATATATATATATATATATATCCAAATAGGCTAAGGGGTCTGATGTTGAGTCAGATGCGGGAAATGTGATCGGTTCGAGAGACTTGGAATAAGGGTAGAATGTAGAAGCGATGGTAAAAGCAGATCATAATCCTTTAGAAGAAAAGCTCCACCCTGAAGCACGTTAAATATGTTTAGGTTGAAATATCTGCAATGTGGTTAAAGATTCCGGTGCTAATTTGTTACTCGGTGGTTTTTTTTATTTAAAAAGTTATTCCTGGGACAGGGGGACGTTGTTATTTCTAGCGCGGTTCCAATTCTGTTTAATAACCGGGACGAGAACAAGATTCGATGAACAGTCAGGTTTCGCCGTGAACTCCGAAAAGCAAAGGAGCAAGAGCGTCTTTTCTCGCTCACTACTAGCCGGCGTCATGGTGACACGAAATCCACGAGACTCGATGTCCCAGAATGCAGTGCAGCTGAGGAGGTGTGCGGACTTGATGGACGAAAGCGCCGCCGCATCGCTCTCTTTAGGTAAAGGTGAAGAGAAATCCCATCGACGCCGGGATCGGCAGGGAGTCGAACGGCACTGTGGTGGAATTTCGTTACAAAATACATCTGGGATGTTACCGAAGGTCGCATTCATTTGATTAAAGTGCACCTGTTATGGTTTTGAAACGTGCCTAATTTTGTTTTAAAGCTCTCATACGATAGATCTACACGCATCCGAGGTCAAAAAACACTTTAACACTCCCTCCGCCCCTGTCACAAACGACTCGACTCGTTCAACGATCCGTTCTAAAGCATTCGTTCTAAACTCCTCCTTTCAGAGAGCGTACTCTGCTCTGATTGGTCAGACGTCCCAGTCTGTTGCGATTGGTCTACCGCTGTCAGCGTGTTTCAGCTCCGTCTGTCAGCGGGCAGCCGATGAAGACCAGAGGCGGGGCTTTTTGGTACAAACCTACGTAGGTTAGTACAGGAAGTAAAGTCTGGAATCACTCACGACTCGATTCAGCTGTTCAGAATCGATTCCTTCTTTTGCGAGTCGATAACTCCGTTTGTCCAGCGCTTTGATTTTTGGAACTTTGCAGATTTTTTTTTTTTACGTTCACAAACAGCTCTATAACACACGACATGAAAGGTCATATCTTAAAAAGCATAACAGGTGCACTTTAAGGATTAATACACGTGCAGGTCGTTCAGGGTGGGTTTTTCCTTTACAGCTGCGGTTATCCCAGGCGCTTTGAATGCCTCGTCTGGACCGTTCCAGAATTACTGTGCACTGAAACAATCACGGACGAGAAAACCAAAAAATAAATACATTTAAAAAAAAAAAAAAAGAAAAAAAAAAAAAAGAAGTCCAAATTGCAGATTGAGATTCTGACCTGAAGAAGTTATCCAGCCCTTATGTACGAGGAAAGGAAACAGTACAAAGGTGCACAGAGGTTTCACTTTACACAAATCTGTTAGCTTTAAGTCGCACCCAGACGATGGAAGAGTACTCGAGGGAGTACACGACCGCGCCGAACGTTTGCATCAGCAGAGGAAACGTCCGTTGGCTTTCACGCCTGCTCACCATCAGCTCCGCTACACGTCTCCAACGACGAAAGTGCCAACACTCGTGTCCTGCAAGTCACTGTGATGTTCTAGTGCATAAATCCTGCGCGCTATATTAATATAATACAGTACTAATCTCCTTCTCTAACACTGAACCATCGGCATCTCAGACATACCGCCACGTCATTGCACAACTGCTCTGAAATCTGAATTTCTCCAACATTCCATACTGACCTGTTCAAGGAAAAGGCACTCTGATCAGAGTGGCGCTCGAATTGCTGCTCGAACTTAAAAAAAAGAAAAAAGCAAGAAAGAAAAGAAATCAAAAACACTCGGTCGTAACATTCCTCTATCCACCATGGCTGACTTCTGTCAGGACACATGACGCTAAGTGTAAAAAATGTCTTCTTTGCATTTTTAAAGCAGCTATTTTATCTCTCTCTCTTCCTGTCTTTCAATACTTTTCATACTCGTCGTTCATCTTTAAGGTTGACGGACAGAAATATCTCAACAGGAACACATCATTTAAAAAAAAAAAAGAAAGAAAGAAAGAAAAGAAATCTCAGACAAAATATCAATAATCAATAGCAGGTTATCTAGTGCAATCTTTCGAACGGAAGGAAAGGAAAAGAAAGTGTTTATCGTCGAGCGAACAATAGCGAATCGTAAAAGAAGTGCAGAAACGAATCGAAAAAGAGGAAAGAGAAACAGCGATGGAATTTGCATATCCCCTCGACGCTTAAACCGAGGCTCGGTTTTAAAACCGACGACGAGTGAGGCCGGAGTCACGCGAGGCCTCGTTTCCAAGCCGGAACGCCCACCCGCCCGCCCGCCCGAAGCTCTCGGGTAGAAAGGCTTTACGATCGCGGTGCCGAGCCTCGACACCATGAACAGCAGATCCTTTAGAAGGAACATGCAAAGTTTTCTGTGGCTTTGCCACAAGCTTATGATAACTAAAAACCCAAACCACGAACACAAACATATTTTTCTTATACAAAATTTTCTGTACATTTTTTTTTTTTCCTCTTCCTTACTGTACTAGATATATATGGTAAGCATTTATAGTACACAAGGTCATGTGTTCAAAATGTAACAATATGCATAACAATTATTCATTATTCAGTTCTGTAAAAATATTAGACAAGGGTTTTTTCTGAAATAAAACGTCGTGTTTTTTTTTTTTTTTGTAGGTTTTTTTTTGTTTGTTTGTTTGTTTTTGTACATGCACCGGCTCGAAGACGTCGACCGTCGCCTGTGGCCAGTTTAAAACAAAAATAAAAACGAACGACGCACTCGCGGTGACGACAGATCTGGTCTCGCCAAGCAGTCCTGTCTGTGTCTGAGCTTTCACGCTACGAATAAAAGAAGAAAGAAATAATGCAAACGATGCGAAAGGGAAAAGGAGCAGACGGCGTGCTCGCAGGCTTCTCTACAGGCTCTTGCTGCTGGCCGCGGCGGCGGCGGCGACGGCACCCTGGCTGGAGGGCCGACGGCTTCAGTTAGGTGAGTATGGAGCAGTGCAAATCTTCACAGGGCAGGTGATGGGCAATGTGCATCTGCCCCGGGGGAAATACTGACCGGGCTCGATGTGTGGATCGGGAGTTCAGCTTTAACGACACGTCCGTGCGCACTCTGCATAACGGTGGAATTGCATTTAGTAACATTAAAGGTGCAGTTTGTAATTTTTTAGTGTATGTGGGGGTGGGTTTGACTGAATTTACTCCCATTCCTTCCTTCTAGCGAACACTCCTCATCACACGGTAGTTACTCAGGAGAACGAAGGCTAGCACTCGCTAACTCTGAGACACGTGAAGCTCATTCTGTATCACAGGGCAGTGCTATCTGCCCTCTTCCGCATACTCAAACTCGCAGACATCTACGATTGGCTAGTGTCTCTGTGATTGACGAGACAGACAGAGCATGCCATCCTGCCCATCCAGAGAGCACGGCCATTTTGTTTTCTTGGTCTTCCGGTCACAGATGACTGCTGCAGCGTCGGGATTCGAACTAGCCTGTCAATTTTTTCCACTGCCGTTGCAATTTGCTCTGCAGCCAGCAGAGGGCTGTAACAATGACATACCGCTTCTTTAACATAGAGCTGTACAAATTAGGATGCATGCCAACGTATTGCTTAGCACTCCCATTCAGTCCGTAATGATACGGGTTGTTGATGTTTTTCGAGACTCTAGTTCAGGGATTCTCGGATTCTCAGGGACTTTTTAAAAATTTTTTTCTTTGCAGCCAGGATCGCTTTCATTGTAAAAGAAATTCTTCTTCTTTAAAAAATAAAAAACAACAACAACGTAGACTTCCCGTCGATCCTTCACACACCCTGTGTCTGTAGTTACAGGTGACGCGTTGATGTTAGCGCTGTAGCCACAGTGCCTCGCTTCTTCATTGTGGGCAGAAGCCCTGCCTCATCACCTGCTCTGTTAAATAAAAAGAAAGTCGCTTGCTGAATGTTGACAGCACTTTTTGTTGCGTGTGTATAATATGGGTTTGATGGAATGGGTTTAATCGCAGCACTCCTCTCCTGCCAGGGCGTGAGCCGTACTTCGTTCTCCATCAGCGATCTTAAAGAGATCTTAACTACGGGCTTCATGTAAACAAAACCGCTTGTTCTACTAATTCCACTTTTTTTTTTTTAAAAAAAAAAAAAAAAGGAGAAAAAAAGAAAGAAAAGTTCATCTGTTTTTTCTAAACTAACTACCAGCAAATCGTAATAGCTACCAGAGCTGCATATCGGCATCGCAGAAACAATACATTTCACCGCATCACAAACCAGAACATGGCCTTTACTCATCCAACACATTTACTTATTCATCGCGCTCCTCTTACCCCGTACACTACCACGTAATCAGTTATAAATTATTTTCCCTACACTCTAACCTTACAAAGAAAGAAAGAAAGAAAATACCAAAGTACTCGTGAGAATCTAAAAACATCATGTAAGGGTTTCTGGACAAATCAAGTACAAGTGGGGGGGCGGAAAAAAACCCCCCCCCTCATAAATGTTGATTTCATAAATTTATGGGTATTTGTGTGAGAGAAAAAAAAACAAAACACCGTTAGCCGGAACGACCTCATCGCTAATCAGAGAAGTCGTAGTGTAACAAACCACATCATCACGTTAACCGCCGTAGACACTGACCTGGAACTCGTCAAGTCACAGCTCCGAAGGTCTGGACTAAACACTGAAATCTGAACGGAAGTAGGCTTATTAGAAGAACTGTGTGTGTGTGTGTGAGAGAGAGAGAGAGAGAGACAGAGAGAGACCAAGTGACAGAAAGAGAGAGAGACAGAGAGAGAGACACAGAGAGACTGAGAGTGAAATATATATATATATATATATATATATATAGAGAGAGAGAGAGAGAGAGAGAGAGACTGAGAGAGAAATAGAGAGAGAGAGACAGAGAGAGAGAGAGAGAGAGAGAGAGAGAGAGAGAGAGAGAGAGAGAGAGATTGGAAGACACTGCTGACTTAATGTTGAGTGATTTTCAGAAGCAGGAATTCAAATCATAACGTTCCTCCAAAACCAGGAATAACTCAATAGCAATAATGCTAACAGTGCTACGATGACCGAAAGCTAAAATGGCCGCCATGCCAGATTCCATTCTAAACGACAGACAGTAAGTTAGCGCTACGCACGTGGAACATGGGATATTACATTCCATTAAGGGAGACGTTCATAAAGCTTCACGATCTTCAACTGAGATAACGGAAACATTCATAAAGGCTTTTTCTAACCAGCATCAGCTGCCGTAAAACTCTGTTTTTTTTTTTTTTTTTTTTTTGCCATGTACTATTCCTGACCCTTACATAAAAAAAAGAAAATTCAGAGTCTAAGATTTTTAGGAATGCCTATGGCCATGATGCTGAAATCTCAGAGCTGTGTATAGTCTCACTGATCTTAACGCAAAGTCAGTCATACAACACAACACAACACATCACAACCATCTCAAAAACAATAACAACAACAAAAACAACAGTCACGCGACTGAAGTGTCCGCCATCGAAATGGACGCTAGCTGACGCTTGATGGAACGAGCCTTTATAAACGTACGCCGTCATCTGTCATGTAGCGTTATGAACGTAAAATATTAAATACAAGTGCTAGCAAACACGCTAACACACTGCCCATCGTTCATTCACTGATATCTCTAGAGTGGGAGACTTTGAGACCGAGTTGGATTCCGGGAATCAATTAGAAAAACGATTCTGGATGCATCTCGATTCTATACATGATCGATTATTAAAAAAAAAATTAAATAAAATAGTTTGCAGGGGTACAAATCCCCCAACCCCAACCACCCCCCCATCCCCACGGCGAAACTCGGGATCGCGCGAAATTGTTCTCCGTGACGTTTGTTGGTAAACGAGAGCTTTCAGCCGAACTCGTGTTCGACGCACGTGAATTCGAAGAGCGCTTTGATGATGACGTCACGTGACGCGCCAGATCTGCGGAAAATCGGCGGTAATTTTGAAAAAACGCGATCTCCTCGGAACATCCTATAAATAGTTTCCTCGAGTTCGCGTTCACGTCTGCGATCGCGAAATCCCGGAGGGACCGACTGGTTTACGCCTTCATGTTTCATCAACCAGTTGTTCACGGAAAATACATTCCGAACGTGTTTTAGTTAACAAATTTTTTGGAAATTGTATTCAAACGGTTGCAGTTCCGTTCGTCGATGCAGAATCGATAGAATTGAGATGCATCTTAGAATCTTCTGGTCATCTAGTACGTAAAAATTTTTTTTCCAAATGCTGGGTTTATCACCGAAAAAAAAAAAAAATCATCATTCTGACGTTTTCAGCTCTCCGAAAGCAGGTTCACACACCAACAACTCTAACACCATTCTGCCCGATTTTTCCATTTTTACAAATTAAGCTTTACAATTCTACTTTTTTCCGTCTGTTTCTTTTTTTTTTTCACGAGTCCATACTTTAAGCTACATTCATTCTATATAGTTAAAAAAAAAGAAAAATGAAAGAAAGCATTAACATCGACGGCTCGGGTGAATAAAAGGACGTCAGTGATGATCCGAAAGAAAGAGCGGGTACTGTAGCAGGTCGCTAATCTACAGTAGAAGTAATATAATTAATGAAATGTGAAATCATATTTAAAAAACAAAACAAAACAAAAAAAGCAAGAATTTCATGCAGTGGAAAGACAACTACAACACGTATCAAGGGGAGGAGGAAAGGAAGCCAGTCTCACCCGTCTCAATCTACTGCACTCTATCAGTCCTAATCAAGATAGTGACAAGCAAACATGCAAAAATCGTTATTATTATAATCTTTTTAAATCCTTTTTTTTTTTTTTTTTTTCTTTTCCAGCGACGATCGGTTACATAAAAAAATTCATTTACAATTCTCAATCATGTATTATTGTTCTTAACTAAAGGCAAGGCACATAATGTGTTATATATAAAACGTCGTGCAAAGTCGAAAGGGTTAGGGTGGTGGGGGTTTAGGGTTGTTGCGGGGATGGGGGTTAAAATTCAAAACCGATGTCTGGCATCGCAAGGTAAAAAAAAAAAAAACGTATCCGTTCGCAATCCCGATGCGCTCTGTACTGTACTGTGGGGAATCGGAGGTTTAAGTAGTTTCGAGTAAGAGCTTAGCTTCAGAGATTCTACTAAGATTATCTGCCATGCGCCCATGTCAAAGATACGGTGGCCATTTGAGCTTTTTTTTTTTTCCTTTTAGAAAGCACCATGCATTTATATATATATTTATATATATATAATTGATATATAGAGATTCTCATGTCAGCACCTTGAACGCCATCATGTCGCATGTAATCGGGGTCTCACTGTGGTGTAAAAACATCTTTTAAAGAAAAAAAAAAAAAAAGCGCTATTGAAGGCTAAGTTGAAAATGTGGGTTACACTACTACCGAGCGTGTCGGCGCTTTAGTCTTCGTCTTTGATGATGGTATTTACGTGTGATTATTTAGCCTGTATGGAAGCCCCTGCTTGGTACAACTCACCGGGATCGATCATAATAGTTAGGGATGCATCGACGCTCAAAGGCTAGCTAGGCTAGGCGAGAAAACCGCCGACTGAGACGCGACGAAAACGAAACGTACTTCGCTTTACGGTAACACTTTCCCCGAACCGTTTCTCCACCGCGACCCTACTCGATCCGATGCGACGGACGTAGCTAGCTAATCCGCGTCATTTCAAATCAACTGGCTAAAGTTGACGCGCTCAAGAACGAGCCTCATAGAATACGCGGGCCTTTTACGGGCGTTATTTAAACGCGGGGGAAACGTAAACAGAGCTAAATCGAACGTTTCATGACGTCCCTGATCGATTAAGTAGGTTACTCAAATTGGTATCAGTATCGGTGTTGACGAGAACCGAGAAAAAAACATGTGCTCATACTAGTATTCAGGCTGAAAAATGCCATCAATGCATCCCTAATAATAATAATAATAATAATAATAATAATAATAATGCTTTAAAACCCCAAATGAACTGAAACTCTTGCAATGTTGTAGGCACTTTTCATGGCTCTGGCATTATTTTGGGTTTGGTAGCAGATTCATAAGCCCTGATATTCATCCATTAACACTTTTTAACTCAGCACACAAGCCTGCTTTGAAGAAATCCCGACAAGAGTTAGCTACACTCACTGTCCCCATGCAGATAATTCGGTATATATGTGTGTGTGTGTGTGTGTGTGTTTTGTATTTGAAAAGAAAGTGTACGAAAAAAAAAAAAAAAGTAAAAAATGAACAGGGATCCAGAAAAGAAAAGCGTGGGGATTTCTGAAAGGAAAACTCCTCGAAGCACGGTGGCGGCGGCGGCGGCGTTCTCCGAGTCGGGATACGTGACTCGAGCAGGACGTCGGATCGGATGGATTGTTCTACCGTCTCTGAAGCTAATATTCGTGCACCCTGCTAAAGAGAACACGACTATACATGTCCTAAAAAAAAAAACCAAAAACGAGTCAACAAGTCATACCTGCAGCATTCATATGAATAGGCCAGAAAGATGCGAAGAATTATTAAAAGTAGTGCAATGCCTGTAATTTCCGACGCGGTTTACACAAAAAGAGAGAGAGTAAAGAAAAATTCAATACTAAACCCAATACTGTCTTATTAGTGACAGAACTGGAGTCCTTATTCCCTTCGTCACTATGTAGGCTAACTCCACGTTTCTACTTTTCTGTCTGTCATCTACAGGATTCGAGATCGTACTGCCGATGTAGTTCACTAGGATGGATTTATGGGCTTTAGACGCGTACGAACGTCATATACACGGGACACAAACACACACCGTCCACGTACGTTGCGTTCATTCACGTATACGGTAAAAGGGTAGATTAGCGATTAAAGGTCGCCGTTAGTGCCTGATGTGCTGCTAATATGGAGCACGATGTGGGCAGCGGTAAAAAAAACGCATTTTTTTATGATGGTCTGTGAAAGAAAAAAAAAAAATCAGCAGGATTCTCTAAGCGCTGCGATTCACGGATATCTCAATCGTCAAAAGGTTTTTTTTTTCTTTCCCGCGTATGCTGATCCCATAAGAAGGTACTTCCAGGTGGACTAGCGAAAAACGATCACATTTTTAGAAAGAGATTATAATTAAGCAAAAAAGAAAAAAAAAAAAAAAGAATTTCCTATTTTAGTGTGTGCCAAAAAAACCAAACAAAAAAAACCTTTCGTCGTTTTCTCATTTACATTTCGCATCAAGCGATGCATGAATGCAACGTACATGGACCCCACACACACACACACACACACACACACACACACACGAAACCATTTTCAGTGTGACACAGAAAAGACAAAAAGGTGCTTCCGTCGCTCCGGAATCATCCGACGGGTTCGACCCGCCCTACGCTTAGTGTATTTAACAGTACGTGCCATTTCTGAAGACTGTTTGTAAGGGCGTGTCAGTATGTGTGTGTGTATATGCTTGTGTGTGTTTGTGTGTGTAATGTGAACCCATCACACACACTGACTGTGACCTATAATACCACAGACGTACCACATGTCATCAAAGTTTGGAAGAAAGGAAAAAAAAAGAAGAAAAGAAAAGAAAAAAAAAATTCAGGCATCCACCAAAAAGTGGATCTCCGATACAGATGTGACGTATTAAAAAAGAACTGATCATAAAACATGATTGTCAGTAAAACTGAACGAAAAGCGGCCGTTTTGAGCCGTACGTTAGGTGAAGGGAAATTAAGGGGAAAGTCATCGACCCTTCATATTGCCCCGAAACCTCTGCCCACATTCAAATTTGTTTAAAATGAAGAAGAGAGAGAGAAAAAAAAAACAAAAACAAAGAAAAATAAGAGGGACACAATCAGCTCTGAACGCGTGGGAAAGTCCTAAAGCGTTAAAACCCCCGTCCGTCATCAGGGCTTCCTTTCCCTGGAAATAAAACATACGTATTTTGCATATATGAGGAAGCAGCACCTGTAGCAGGGGGAGGGGGAGGAGGGCCGTTCGTTTCCGAGAGCCAGGGGGAAGCAAAGTGGGCGTATTGTTTTTGTTTTTGTTTTTTTTCTCAATGTTTTTTCTGTATGCTTCAGTCTCTGGCCTGCAGTTCAGTGCGTCTGCGCCGCCGAACAACATCCTCTTGTCTTCTCTTCTCTTCTCATGCATCCGCAGTCTGTTCGAGCTCGTCCGACATTCGGTTCTTCACTGTCTTTCCCCCCCAAAAAAAAAAGTTTACTGAAGCATTTTATATAGCTTTACGCGTGTATATGTGTGCACATATGTGTTGATACGTACACACATATGCTGTATATATACAAATACTGCATATATGATCAAATTTTTCCCTCTTTCATCTTGTTCTTGTTTTTTCGTAATTCCACAAAAAAAAAAAAAAAAAAAAAAAAAAAAAAATCAATTGGAATCTCAAATCCGTGTCCTCGCCTGCTTCGGTGTGTCCGAGTCCAAATCAGTTCCCAAGATACCAGGACTGTGGGAGAGAGAGAGAGAGAGAGGGGGGGGGGGAGAGTGAGAGAGAGGGGGGGAGAGAGAGAGGGAAAGAGGGAGGGAGAGAGAGAAAGAGGGAGAGAGAGAGGGAGAGAGGAAGAGAGAGAGAGAGACAAATAGAGAGAGGGAGAGAAAGCGACAGAGAGACAGAAAGAGAGAGACAGAGAGAGGGGGGGGAGAAAGGGAGAGAGAGAGAGAGAGAGAGGGGGGGAGAGGGAGAGAGAGAGAAGGAGAGAGAGGGAGAGAGAGAGAAAGAGAGAGACAGAGAGAGAGAGGGGGGAGAGGGAGAGAGAGAAGGAGAGAGAGGGAGAGAGAGAGAAAGAGAGAGACAGAGAGAGGGGGGGGGAGAGAGAGAGGAAGAGAAATAAATTAGTAACAGAATGGGATTAATGTCAGAAAGGATTCTCCTGTGAGGGAAAATATAATGAATAAAACGGTAAGTTTGGATTAGAAGAACAGTTCTGACTGATCCTCATAAACTCATCATGAATCAGTACAGGAGACAGTAAAATGTACACAGCTCATGTCGTATCACAGCACCGACACCGTACTACAAACCAATCAATAAAACTAATAATAGCATCGCAGCAATGGCTCGTCATTGGAATCTATTAATCATGACTAAATATACAGCGAACTATTAGAGACCGCATTAGAGACCGCACGATACCACGCTTTATTTTTCCGTACGCAACGGGTATAGAAAACACGCCTTGAATCTGATGTGTAGAATCACACAAAAAGGATGTGTACCTGCTGTGACTGTCTGTTTGTGTGAGTGCGTTTCCTTTTAATTATCGTGATGTCATTGATTTGTGTCATTTCCTGTTTTGGCTCCTCCTCTTCCCTTTTGCGTTATGGATGAATGGGAGAGGAATGAGAGAGAGAGAGAGAGAGAGAGTGGAGAGATTAAATGAGAAGTTGACCCGTCCGCCTGTTTCTTTCTGGATTAAATAAAACACACCGCAGACTACAACCAGTTACACATACAGATACTGAAACCCATTACACTGTAAATATAATATATACACAAGAGTTCTAAAGTATAAACACGATCAAATCAGTCCTAGCACGCGGGGGAAAAAGCCTCCAAAAAGAATATTCTTTCCCTAATCCAATCCCAATCTTCCCCGTTTGTCCCAGGATCCGATGTCCGATATCTTTCTCCGATATCCGATCTAGCATTCTCGCTGGTATGGGACCAGAACTGCGCATCGGATCCGCGCCTCGATCTCGGCTGACTGATGATGTCTCGACGCTCGCGGCCTCCGTGCGTGATCTGTTCAGCGTCGCGACGAGGGACCGTCGCTACAGTAGCGAAACATAAACAGCTAATCGGTCCGTACGGAGACTTTTCGCGGTTGTCGCGTCCGGAAACGCTCGACTTTTTTTTTTTTTGCTTCAAAATCTGCGATGCGGATAAAACCACTCGAGCTGGTGAAATGGAAATCGTCGCGATGGCGTCACGTGACGCGTCTCGGCCCCAGATCCGCGTTCGTTTCTGCGATCGCGAAATCCTCGAGGCGCTGACGTGACGGTCGAGTAGCTCGGACGTCGTGAATTCCCTCTCCCGAGCGCGCGGGACGTATCCGGTTTGCTCCGGTTCGTTTTGTTTTGAGTTCACGTTTACGGCCATGTTCGTGCCGCCGTTTCGGTCTCGCGATTGGTTTGTTCTCCTAATGTGTGCACCTGTCCCGAGTTTCCTTCCTCGAGTTTGTGCACCTACCATTCAAGCCATGCCCCCGAGAGTCCTCAATGACCTTTACGACCTTTAAAAAGGTTCCTATTTAGCATTTTAAAGGGTCTTTGAGGGAACGCTTATTTGTCCGATGTCGACTTTACGGCGAAGGGTTTCCCTTTCGGAATGATCGTGAACTGCTGATGAAGGCCGTGTGTGTGTGTGTGTGTGTGTGTGTGTGTGTGTTCTGCGATGTAAATTATGGCTCTGAATAAGGGATAACCGCAGAACTCCAAGCTCGGGCCAAAACAGAGCGTAATGACTTGCAGTTTCCAAGCGGCGGGTAATCAGCGTCTCCTGCCCCAGTGGGCTCGGAACGCAGATCGCTGTCAGAGTTTGGAGAGCGATGCCGCTATTAAACATAATACGGGGCTAAAGAGTGGAGAGCGCCAGCGTGAGCGAGCCCAGCAGGCCCCAACGTAGACCTCTTAAAACACAGAATACGATTTTCTCTCTCTCTCTCTCTCTCTCTCTCGCACACCACCGAAATCTTTTTCAAATCGGACGAAGCCTTGTAAAAAAAAAAAAACAGCAGCGCCTCATAGTTCACCGTGTTCCGCTGGGCTCGAAGTCATTTAACACCGATCCGAATAGACGTCTTCGGCGACGCCCAAAAGCGTCGATTTAATAAAGCTTAAGAAAAAGAAGAAGAAGAAGAAGAAAAAATGCAATTGCTCAGGCACTTCTCAATGATGGTTCTCGATTTCTTCCGTGCGCTGATTACAGCGCCTGCAAATACTTTGCTGCGTCCTGATAGATAACAGGCCTGAGATTTGGGGGTGGGTGGGGGAGGAAAAAACAGAAAATTGAACCGAGAATCATCCTTGGGAGTAAAATTACAACCAGAAGAGCGAAAGGATCTGCCAAGGAACTGAACCGCGTCCATACGAGAGGCAGAGAGAGCTGGAACCGAGCTCCAGAGAGATGCTTTGGCACACGACGGCACACCGCAGCGAACACTGCCAGCGTACACAGCTCAGCACGGGAGAGGAAAGAGTGACCCGGTGCTGGCCGCCTCTGCAAAAACAACAATACGGAGGAATATTTTTACTTTGGAGGCCTCAGCGGACAGAGACGCCAGCGAGAGTCCAGCAGATGGGGCTGTAGCCCTGCGCCAGGGTGGAAAGGCGTGACACGAGGCATTTCCTGGCTGCTGAAAATCCAGAAAGCGCCGGTAATTGAGTAACCTTTCCCAGAGTGTTTATTTTCGCTTTTCTCCATGGCTTCAGCGAGATCCCTGCTTGGGTGTAGGAACGCTAAATTAGGAGAGCTGAAATCTCTTGAAGCCGGGGTTGGGATTAGGTTGGGAAACACACACACACACACGCACACAAAACGGTGCAGCGGTGCTTCACTGGAAAGCTTTTGAAAGTGCCCGAAGGCCCTTTTTGTTGAAAGTCAGAACACGGCATGTACGAGCCTGCGTACCGACAACAGCGCGCAAGTTTTATGCATTAGCAACAGCACGAAACCCACGTCTTTGCCGAAATCAACCGGTAAGTTTCCAAAGTGCGCTCCCGCCTCCTCATACAAGAGCCCCGAACCTCTCGATGAACTGAAACTGAATCCGTATCGCTTGGTGAATCGACGCTCCCTACTGAACTAAAGGTTCTCTACTAAACAAAGCCGTGACTAATACGCACTCTGAATCACACACATTACTGAAGTCGCCCAAGCGATTCGCCTCGCCTTACGGACGGGGAAACGTGTCAGTGTGATCTGAATTTAAACGGCGAAAATTTGAATCTGATTTTCACGTTTTTGATTTGATTTGGAGTTGAAGTTTTGTAGATGTGGGACGCCTTGAACGGAATTTCTGGACAAGGTTTTGAATTTGGGGGGGGGGGGCGGTGGATTAGTGGTGAGCACGTTCGCCTCACGACTTCAGGGTCGGGGGTTCGATTCCCGCTACGGCTGCGGGGGGTTTCCTCTGGGCACTCCGGTTTCCTCCCCTGGTCCAAAGACATGCACGGTAGGCTGATTGGCGTGTCCGTAGTGTATGAATGGGTGTGTGATTGTGCCCTGTGCTGAATTTGGTGTACCCCAGGGTGTACCCCGCCTTGTGCCCGATGCTCCCTGGGATAGGCTCCAGGTTCCCCCTGACCCTGTAGGATAAGCGGTATTGAAAATGGATGGATGGAGCTCCTTTTTTCCCCTTCGTACTCCTCCGTATGCTTTTTTTTTTTGGCAGTGTTACAAAAACTTGAATCCGAATTAGCAGAACTATTGAACGATTGAATTCAAATAATGCCATAAATAATGGCACGCTTCTCATTCCATACTCAACAACAGTGTGCTAAAAGATCAAACCTGAGGGGAAAACGACTCCCTCAGGAGTCCTTACTGGAGCTGGAGCTCTTACGTTATGCCAGCTGCTAAAAAGATCGAGCTATTCGTAATCAAAGGCGCCGTTCCCTAAAAATAACCTTTCGGTCCTGCAGAAACGGGAAGCAGCGGCGGTGAAGAGAGGCCAGCAGCGGTTAGGCCTCGAGTCCAACCGAAATATTTAGCTCGCTATAAAAGCTCGAGGCTTTGTCTGGGTGACAGGTGGTTAAAGTTATGACAGCACGAAGCTGAGACGAGGGTGTGTACACGGGTTCAGGAAGGGGAAAGGGGGCATGTTAGGCCACGAGGGCTTAACAAAATGACAATCTATCCGTTTAATAAAAAACAACGCCTCGGGGGAACTGCGTGAAATACGAAGCGCTTTGAAAACACAGGCTGTGTGTTACAGACGTTCACGTTCTCGACGCCAAAGAAAGAGATTCCGAGGAACCGGATTCGGAGCCTTTTTTGTGGGTCGGCGCCGTATTTTCGTTTTTCCTGTGAGGGATGTGTGCCGTGTTGACGTCGCAGAGGGACATCGCTCTTGCGAGCGCGGTTACAATGGAGGCTAACAGGAGGAGAACATTTTCAACGACCTCAAACGTTATCGATAACGTTTAGGTTTCGCTGTTAGCGACGAAAAAACTAAACAAAACAAAAGAACCTGAGCTTTTTTACTCAGTCTGGAGAGGGTTTTTTTTTTTTTTTTTGGGGGGGTTTGTGACTCTTACAGCCAAAAATGCTTGATTTTGCTGGGGCTTTTTTTCAAAATTTTTGATGCGAGCGGAGTTCGGCAACACCGCAGTCGCACGCAATTGTTCCGCGCGCTCTTTCGCGGTGATGCCTGTCGGACCTTTTAGCCGTCCTCGTGTTCGACGCACGTGAAAAGTCGCGAGCTCCTCCGAATATTGCGAGTACGAGTTCGACTGAGTTCGTTTCTGCGATAAAATCCTGGAGGGACTACTGTTTTCTCGTCCGCCGGTTTTGCCGCGTTAGACGATAGTAGAGACCCAGAATGAGATGCAGGAACACGACGTATCTGTGAGATGATTGGCACGAACGCTGAAGCTCTGGAAGCTGATCTGTTTACAGCATACAGAAGGTGAGAGAGCTGGACAGAGATAAACTTAGGAATAAAGCGCTGCTGCGTCTCTCTTTGTACGTAGACGTGATGAAGGGCTGAATCCTAGTGGCACCCGGTAGTCTAAAAGCATTGTGGGTAATGCAGGAAACTCTGAATGACGCTTAAACAAAAACATCAGTGAGGTATACACGAGAGCCTATTTCCTAATCCATCCTTTCTGGTCCTTCCAGCGCTCGACACTCTCCCGATCGCCTCCAGCGCACGAGTCTGTCTGGCATAAATGAACTCAGCCTGCTGTGGACTTTCCTCTGAGTTCAAGTTCACCTTAAGATTACATCATGTCTGGTTTCCCCTAACAACCAGACTGCTCAGGACGTGAGTCTCCTGGACTGGGGACATGCTTGTCCTTCCTTTCGCTCTTCTTTAACGTCCTTTTTGATTCCACACAGAGTCACGGTGATCTCTCGAGGAACGAGGAAGCTCGGCAGATTAAAGTCGGTCACGGCAACGAAAACTGCTTCTAAGATCGAACTGATATATACTTGTATGTCAGCAAAATGCTGCACACACACACACACACACACACGCACACATACACATCGCATCAAACTCTCTATTCTCACTGAGGTACCCTTGCACTGATTATTGGGCAGAGAGCACCGCAATGCAGCAGCAACATTGCAACGTGTGGTTAAGCCTGCAGTCCTGCAGCTAACACACACACACACACACACACACACACACACACACACGCCGTCACGTTTGCAGCTGTATTCTAGTTACTGACCTCATTACCATGTCGTGCCATGATAAATAATCACATACAGTATAAATTCTCTCATAAGGAATGCAAGTCTCTATAAATATGCATGAATATGCAAATCGGGAACGCCCCCTCCCCATATCCTTCTGCTATTACACCACGTATGTTACATTAGTACGTAGAAATCGGGCTAGTTCACGGCTAATACACTAGCTCGTGTGTTGCCACAGGTGGAATTCTATCACTGTGAACAGATTATAAGCCGAACCGGTCTGTATGGAGGATGGAGGAGTGGAGGATGTAGTACCTGAGCCTGATACAGACTCGCAGGGTCTCGAGGGCCAATTCCTACGAAGGAGCGGTTGGCAGGTGGTGTCCCGGGAGCAGAGTATGCTAAAGGAGAGAGAGAAAGAGAGAGAGAGAGAGAGAGAGAGCATTCGTTATGTTATCGTTAATCAAGCATGTGTTAGCTATGACTAATTTGAAGTGAACATATAAGCCTCGGATGACTAGATGATTGATGTTGTCTAGGCAGGGCTGATTGATGAAGTGTGTGTCCTGATGGGTTTGACAAATTAAAGGAAAAACCCGAACCAATGCGGAGAGAGCAGATGCTCCCAGCCAGATGCACCGCGTGATGCGGTTAAGCAATTAGCGTCCTACTATGAGCCGTGGCATGTATAAAAATGCTGTGCAGGCCCAGTTAGCCTCGGCTGGTGGATCACTTTGACAGAGGGTTCATTATTAGGGGAAGGAGATTCGATCATAAAGTCTGGCTGTGATTCAGTAGGAGCAGGGAGTAGCACGATGTTTGCATTTAGATCTATGGGAAAGTTAAGTTAATTCAGTAGAGACTGATATTACTGTAGGTTGCACTCGAAAAAAGACAACTGAACACTTAAGGTGCAAGAAACAAAGCACTGGTCTATGCAAATGTGAAAAAAAAAAATGCGATTGGGGTTGGTTGGGTTATGCTGTAGGGGGTATTTACTTATGCCCCCTTGGCCCCCATGCCAAGTTTATTTTCCTGGCATGGTTTGGATTCACTTAAAGTTACTGTAAATCAATACATATAATACCAATCTACCATGATGGGCGTGGTCTCTTCCAGGATGACCCCGCCCCCATCCCCTATCTACAATGCAAGAGCGCTCACTGAATGCTCGGATGATCACGATCATGAAAACCACATAACTCATAAGTTATGGCTTTCACACTCACCACATCTCAACCCAGAACCCTTATGGGAGATTTTGGAGTAGAGAGACAGTGGTCTCCATCACCATCGTCAAAACCCCAATCTTAGGGAAAAATGGTGTTCATAGCTCTAGTACAGTTCCAGAGGATCTATACCAAGAGGCAGTGAAGCCGTTCTGGTGGCATCTGAAAACATCTGTACAGGCATGGTAATCTGAAGCGTATGCTGTGTGTGTGTGTGTATTAATCTGCCAGCAAACAAGTGCAGTACAGATCATCTAAACGCACGCCTGCGCATACCGTAAGATATCGTTATGCGCCTTGTTAATGCAGAACTCGCCTCGACGTTCTTTAATACGCCGCTGTAGATTGAGCCGAGTAATTGAATAAAAGGGCAGACGTGTTTATCGGTGCCTCTCCGAGGAATTCCCATATTAAAGCGTGCTTTGCAGACACTCATCCAGTTGTGCAAAAAGGCCGTTTTTCAAGAGGTTAAAAGCAACACGTTCATCCACATCAGGCTGAGCTTATCGGGAATCCATAACTATTAGGCGGAGGATGAGCTGCATGGGCAGACAGACGCTCTAATCGTATTTAGTGAGATGAGAAGGGTGCAGGCCACACATCATTGCAGCACTGATGCTGTAATGCTGGGATATGTGTGTGTGTATGTGTGTGTGTATGTGTGTGTGTGTGTGTGTGTGTGTGTGTGTCTCCTCAGCATTTCTTAATGAAATTACAATTAATAACAAACGACAGCCTCTGTGGCAGACTGCCTCGTCATCTAAAGTGGCATGGCTGTTTACGGGCGTCGGCCCGTCGATGCGCCGATGATGAATCGGATCGAATCGATTCGTTTTCTTGAACAAGGAGCTCGATGTACTGTACATACCCTTGATCCGGCACGACAGTGGTTCCAGATCAACATTTATCCACTGAGAAGTAGCTTGTGTGACTATTTTTCATGTTTAAACCTCCGTATTATTTTTTAACCCCAGCTTCAGTCTTTTAAGTCGTTATGTGCATGAGGTAGTAACGATGACAAGAGCAGATCACCAACTCTGAGCCAACCGTAAGCAGTACCGAATCATCAGACCAGAAGATTACCGCATTTACAAGAGCTAAAATGTAGCCACACTGTACTGTCTGTATGTAGTTCTTATAAATACTGGATGCTAACACACTGGAGATTGGAGACCTACTGGAATGCGATGATTGGAAGTCTCTAGAATGTTCTCTCACAGTCATGGAGCGCCATTAGCCTGATCGACTTGAAAACGCTACGGTGTTAGAACGTGCAAATGAGTGACGGTGTTGGATCAAAAAAGCTCAGGAGAAGAATTCTAGCTTAGTTACGCCATCTAAAGCGCTTTCTACAACACTATGGGAATACTCAGGACTCTCGTCTAAGTGCCAGTCAGCTGGACAGGGCAGGGAGCGAGCGGGCGTTACAGTGAGCCACTTACTGGGGGAGGTGGGCGAGGAGGCAGCTGCGTCTGGCGAGGTGCTGCTGGGTTTGGAGTCAGGGGGCAGCGTGAGGCGAGGCAGGGCCGGGGGAGGCGGGGGGGCCAGCATCTGAGAGGAGATGTAGTGGGGGGGAACCTTCACCTGACCACTGCCATTCAGCTGCGGGAGAAAGAGAGAGCAACGGTCAGCCAGCACCTATACGGCCCAGCTCGGGGCTAAACATCGATATAACACACTCAGCTGCTCTCTCTCACCCGCCGCCTCGCTCTCTTCTCCTCTCCTCCCCTCTCCTCCCCTCTCCTGCCTCAATCCCAATTCCTTTCGCTTAAAATCTCTTATATAACTAACATCACGGGCTCTATTTACAACGTAGAGTAACCTGTCGCGTAATCTGATCGGAAAGATGTTCTTACACGTTCTCAACAACCTGCTAGAGTATTGGCGAGGAATTATCACACCCACCCTGGGTAGAGTGGTATAACGGGGGGATGGGGGAAGACTGGGGGGGGGGGGGCGGCACAGTGATATTTTCAACGCAACGCCATTGTCTGTATCTGTATCTCTTTAGCGCACTATTATCTATATCTATATCTATATTCAGATTTAAACCTTAAGTAGGCGTGGCCTAAACTATATATAACGGTTTAGGC
Organism: Ictalurus furcatus; assembly: GCF_023375685.1. Lineage (NCBI taxonomy): Eukaryota > Metazoa > Chordata > Actinopteri > Siluriformes > Ictaluridae > Ictalurus > Ictalurus furcatus. The sequence goes on along the minus strand of NC_071259.1, from coordinate 30,859,052 downwards.
CCCACCCCACCCACCCACCCCCGTGCGTAACGGTAAACACCTCCCGCCGATCGATTCTTACCCACACCAGACCATGGGATCAGACCACATCACCCTATCATCATCAAAACCCTCGACAACGCCCTCCTGTTCATTTCTACATACAACATATAACACTTTTCTTTTTTTTTTTTTTTTCATGGTTTGTCCCTAGATTTCTAGCCTCCTTCTCGCATACTCACCCGCACGTACTCGTGGTTCTTCTGACACCCACCTGCTCTCTGTTCCTTCCCCTAGGCTTCGTATCAGAGGAGGTAAGGCTGCTCGAGGTGCTTCTCCATGCTTATTACCTCACAATCCTCATTTTAATGCACATCTATTGTTTATTATCCAGTCCCTTTTATATCACCGGATATACATATACATGCAGACATATACAATTTGTAAAAAAAAAAAAAAAAAATAAAATAAAATAAGCGTTCGTATTATTACACACTCGGCTAATATCACCTAACCACACCATTTGAAAATGTATTTATACTAATCCCGGCTTTTGCTTTTACATTGCAGCACGATGCACCAGGGACCGGATTCATGAAAACGTTCTTAAGAAAGAAATGAAGACTCATCTTAAAAAAAATGAAGATAGATTCGTAGAGAAAAAAAAAAAAAACGTTCCTAAGTGCAATTCGTAAGAAAAAAAAAATTCTTAAGAAGTTCTCAAAAAGTTCTCAAGAAGTTCTCAAAAATCTCAAAAAGTCCGTGAATTCTTGAAAAAAATGTTTTTCCTTAAGAATAAAATGACGAGCGTAACAGCTACGACAACTCCAATACTGACAAATTTTTTTTAATTCTGGCTTTGGAAAACGTGTTTACAAACTTGTTTATTTCTCTCGACTTTGCTTTCTTCCTGGGATTTAAGATACACGTCTAGCTCCGCCTCCCACGCCCCCTCCGTCGCTCTTTCTCTCTCTGTCAGCAGATATATGAGAGATGGGGTAATGTTCTAGGCGGATGTTCTGGCAGACAGCCGCTTATCCGTCGCTCTCTCTCTCCCTCTCTCTCTCTCTCTCTCTAACTGTCTGCATCCATCCATCCATCCTCAGGACTGCGCTCTCACTCTGCTGCACAACAACAGTTTGGTGTGTGAGTCAGCGACATTGTGGGTCGCTGCTGCTGTCCTTTGTGACTGGCTGGCTGCAGTCGCACTGCGGTGGGGCGAATTTCAATGAGACTGCAGGACAGGCCAAGCCTGACAAATCTCAAATCTCTCTCTCTCCTTCTTCCCTCTCTCTCTCTCTCTCTCATTCTGCCAGCGTCAGCACTGCTGCCGGGCACACACAGGAATCTCCTGGTTCAAATGCGTACTTCCTCGTTCTCTCTATTCCTCCCTCTCATCCCTCTCTCTCCCCTCAGATCTAGTTTTCTGTCTGATCTCTCTCTCTCTCTCGTTCTTGCCCTCATTTCTCCATCTTCCCAGATAATGAAACATCTTTCTGACTCGGGGTTTTTTTTTTCTCTCTCTCCCCTGTCGGTTATCCCTGGAGGCGAGCGCTTTGAAGACACTGACTCCCTCTGACTGAAATTATTCGAAATTCAGCAGCAGTGCTACGAACCCGCAGTACGAGCGAACGCTTGGTCACAGGTGGACGTCTGAAAGAAGAAAACCCGGGCCAGATCGAGTCATACCCATATTCCCATACTGCTTTTATGCGTAAAAACATTACTACAGGTTACGACGGCTTCAGTGTAGTACTATTTATAGATCAGGCATTTTACGGTGCCCCCGGAGCAGACAGGGTTAAGGGCCTTGCTCAAGAGCCTAACAGAAACCTTGACCTTCTGAGCAGCACCGAGCCACCATTGCTCAAAACCGGTTACGCCAAACAAACACCAAAGTCGCGCCACATGATACTCCCACTGTTTTACTGGTATTTTTTTTGGAAACTGGTTGTTATATTCTTCAAAACATGACAGTTATACGTTATATATATATATATAAAAACATGATGTACATCACCACGGTGATACGGTAGTACTTTTTGAACCTACATGACCAAATTTCTTACCAGATGATGAATTTATATGTATTAGAAACGGTACTGCTGAGGCTTAAACAAGTATTGCTGAGGTATTAATAGACAGATCAGCACTTTTATTCAGAGAGGTTTTAAATGGTAGAGAAAAGTGCTTAGATTTGTGTGTGTGTGTGTGTGTGTGTGTGTGTGTGTGGTTGTGGTAAGAGCGAGGCGAAGAGGAGGGAAATCGAAGCCTCCAGGTCTGTACGCGTCTAGATGTCTGTGGTTGAGTCACTTACACTCAGGTTACACTAAATACAGTCAGCGCAAGACACCATGAGTGTTTAGCTGACATACGTGCACATGCCTGCCCACGCACACACACACACACACACACACACACATACACACACGTGTCCACACACACCAGGCCGCTCAGTATATAGATATATATATATATATATATATATATATATATATATAATAGTATGTATAGCACAAAAGTACATGAATGCTGTCGTTATTAATATAAATATGAATCAACATGGATGGCTCAGAATTGTGCTCTGTTCTTGTTCTACACCCTGTGAAGGTCTAGTATGATTTCCAAGCTTGCAATTAACCAAATTGTGGGTCAGTGAAGAAAAACGAAACAAAACAACAACAACAACAACAACAACAACAGAAAAACACTGGTTGCTTACTTAGGTTCACTTTTGACCGTGGGCGGGGCTACAGGCTTACCGGGCTGGGCTGTTGATTGGACGGGTCGCAGGCCATTGTGACCAGGTCCTTGAGCGGGTCTTGTGATGTGAGGTGGGGCGGGTAGCGAATGGCCGTGTGGGGAAAGTAGGTGGAGGTGGGCTGGGGCAGGATGGGGGTCGTCGAAAAATGCAGCGATGACGATGGGTGCGGACTCCGAGAGATACCTGCAGGAAAACACAGACCTACTCCTGTTAATCTAAGGTCAGTTCAGATCAGACCTGGTCATGTCAGTCAAAAATATCGATCAAAAGATCAAGCGATGTTTATTTATTTATCTATCTATGTATCTATCCAGTTTTGTAGACCCTGTGAACCTGTTCTCGGATGACACGAGCGGAACCTGATGTGCTCTCCTGCTGTTTTCGGCCCATCTGCCTCTAGATTCTACGTGCAGTGCGTACTGAGATGCTGTTCAGCTCGCCACGGCTGTAAAGAGTGGCTATTTCAGTTCCCGTAGTCTTCCTGTCCGCTCACACCGGTCTGCCCATCCTCTTTTGACCTATCTCTCATCAGCAAGGCTGATCTGGAACTGCTGCTCGCTGGATCATGTTTTTTTGTTTGTTTTGTGTTTCAGACCATTTAAAATAAACTCTAGAGACTGTTGTGTACAAATCCCAGAAGATCAGCACTTTCTAAAACTCCGGACGTTTCCTCCGCTATTAACCGAAGCTCGTGACCTGTACGTGCATGATTGTGTGCGTCGTGCTGCTTCCACATGACTGGCTGATTAGAGAATAATAACGTTTAAGTAGCAGGAAAATACTTATCGACGCTTATTATCTACCAGACTTTAGATTGCGTAATTCATCTGTTTGGCCCGGTTGTCGGGTTTCCTAGATGTTTATTCTCCCTAATCCTCCCGGAACGACCCGTTTTCAGCGACGCTGGATTTCCGTAACGCGCCGCGACAGCTGTGATTTCGGCGCTGACACACTTTCCGTGGTGACATATGGCGGGGACGCTCCACCGGTTCACTTGAACAGCCGTGCTAATTGTTGTAGCATCGTTTGTGCAGATAGTGGAGCGTTGCCAGACTACAGATTATGCCTCATTGTCCCAGAGACAATTACTTGTCAGAGAGAGCAGTGTTGCCTGCATGGTGCTCTCGACTCTGCAATAAAGCGGCTCATATCACACACACACACACACACACACGCACACACACGAATTGCTCTTTCTGTTCCAGACAAGCTGTCAGCAGCAGTGTATTAGTCTCAATACAGCTCGGTACACACGTGAGCACTTACTCTACCCATACAAGGTTAGTGGCACAAAGTGCATTTGTATACGTAAGAGTAAAAGGATGCACAAATGGATCCCTGTTGCATTTTCGAACCGTTCTTAAAAGGTATAGTCGATGATAAATGATGAAAGTAGAGATGTCGTGTCGTGTCCTGATTGGGCGGATGTCGGCGGCTTACGCTATGCTCACACTAGTAAGCGACAGGTGAGCTTCCTGAGCTCCTCACTCCTCACAATCAGTGCAATCAGACACTGCAAGTGACATGAGCGAGTTATTGCTATTGCTATCGCTAAGGTCTGAACGCGGAGTTAGCATTAGCGTCATTTCCTTCCCGTAGCAGGTCATTTGCGTCGTGCTGAGTTCTAGGTGAGCTTTAATCCCCCAATTTTCCTTCGTAGGGACATTGTAAAAATCAGTGGATCTGGTCTTAGAGGAATAGCATGTGAACAGCAGTGAGCAGCTAACGTTAGCTAACGTGGGAGTTTGGTCCTTTGTAACTGTGACGTTAAAAGCGCAAGTACTTTTTCGCTCACTGTATTCAGGGCGCCTAACGTGTTCCGAGCTGAACTCCTCGTGAAGGAAATTAAAGTGGATCCTTAACCCTTTCATCCTAAACCCTTCAATAAGTGCACTCCTGTCCAGTAGATCGAGTTTAATTTCCTGTAGAATGACGGACCTACCAAAAGCCGATGGTGCGACACTTGTCTACAGATGTTCTGAGATGCATCTGGGATCTGCTGGTAACATTTTACTGCCTTTTGTGTGTGTGTGTGTGTGTGTGTGTGTGTGTGTCAATGCTCACCGCTGTGCACCGCGATGACAGGTCTGTGGTGTTGTGTGAAGCTGCCAAGGCGTGGAGAACTCTCCTGAGGAGATGGACTATCCATCTCAGTCTTCTTCACCGGGGAGATACCTGACAGACACACCATGAAGGTGAGAGAGAGAGAGAGAGAGAGAGAGAGAGAGAAAGAGGGGGGTCAGCTTCACTGACCAATAGCACTAGATGTAGTACTAGTACTGACCACAGGGTGGCACAGTGTGCAAAAACGAGACAACAACAAAAAAAATAACCCAACACACTAGTTTTTAAGATGCTGCAGAGAACCGCAGTGTGTAAGGCATAATCGCGTGTCCCTGTGGACCTCCAGCAGTGTGTGAGACTGGAGGCAAGATGCACCAGCAGTGGATGCAAAAACATACAGGACACCAACTGTAGAATATAAAATATAGCCACGTAAATACACTATTAAGGTTTGTCCACATTTGCACGTTATCTGCATAATAAATTTAGGTGTAGAATCTATCGTGTCCTATTCAGACAGGATAAGATTTACGTTGCAGGAGGACGTCTATAGTAATTATGATCATTTCGGATCGGATATCACGTATCAATCAGAGAGATGACGGCGTCTTTATAACGTACGCATGGTCATCACATAAAATACTCTAGACCAGTGGTCACCAATCCTCTTCCTTGAGATCGACCTTCCTGCAGGTTTCATCTCCAACCAAAATCTAACACACCTGTTTTAGGTGATCAAGAACTTCTTAAGGTCTCCTGGAACAGGGTTGGGGAGCACTGCTCTATACATACTCTACAGGTAATTCATTTGAATGCAAGCTGATGGGTTTTGACCTCAATTATAAGCGCTTGTCGGGCTGAAGTCCAAGACCAGGACTAGAAGAGATCAGAAAACCATCGAAAACCATCAAATCCTTGTCCAGACCAAGCGTTTACGTCATCTCGTTGGCTTCACTCACGCATTGCGCCAATGATTAGACTGTGTTCTTGAAGAAGGGACCGCTTCTTCTCAAACTCTGTGCGTGCGAACACATCATTTTTTTTTTTTTTACAAACTTTCAGACAAGACCAAGAACATATTTGGCGAGACCAATACCCTGGACCGAGACCGAGTCCTAATACGGTACAAAAGCCAATAATACTAGAGTAATAGACTAGACTAGAGTGTGGTCTTGCATAAAGACGTTTACAGCCCTACCGTGTTCATACCATGTACGTAGTCGTTACACGTGTGAGGAACTCCATAACGTTACTAAAACCGCTTACGCACGAAATAGTTTTTTTGCGGTTTTTCGCGGTGATGTTTGTTGGTAAACGAGACCTTTTTAGCTGTACTCATGTTCGACGTACGTGAATCGAAGCGGGCTTCGGCTGAATGCGCGTCGTGACGACGTCACATGACACGTCTCAGCTCGGCCCGAGGAAATCCCAAGCTCCTGCGAATGTTGCGGAGTTTCCTTGATTTTCTGCGTTTATTTCCGCGATCACAAAATACCCAGGGGACTCTTTATGTTGAAGAAAAAGCACAAAACCTCTTTCCCTATATGATCTAATGGGATCTTTACCAACACACCAATCTGGATGGGATATATTATTACCCGGGGTTACCTGGCGTTCCTGACTTGTTAGCCTTACATCTCTGATACTAAACTAAAGAAGCAAACGCTCCACAGCGAACATTTCATGCGTCTGTGTAAAACAAAAAAAAAAAACGCCTTCTCTAAAATGAGTTCCAGTGACTTCCTGAGACTATTACTGAATTCTGAATGCTGCATACTAACACAGATGTTTATAAAGTTAAACAGACAGACATGTGTAGGTCCAGCTGCTGCTCGGTCTGCTCTACTTCTCTTCTCTCACTCTCCCTTTGTCCCAAAGCAATCAGCCTTGGAGGAGGCACGTTAAAGAAAACCTCGTCGGAGCTGTCTAGACAGGAAGTGAGGTGGGCGGGGCCGCTCTCGTGCAGGACGTCTCGTCGAGTCCTGATTCCAGAGCAGGTCTGAACGCTAAAGGCATGCTAATCACCTTTCGCAGCCAAGGGCACCTTTAACTGTAAAATACCTTTTACGAATGCCCTCCAGGCATTATATTATGGATTTTTATTGGATCCATACAGCTTCTTGTTCCTGAACCTTCCAACGTCAGAACACATTAGATCCAATCTGACAACTGATTGTTTTTGGGTTAAATCCGTTCGATTCAAGGGACACTCGAACAAGCTAACTTTAAAAGCTCGATAAATGTAATAAGTATGATGAACTGTGGGGTGTGATTTTCACTGCTGTAACAAAATTAATTCCCAGACTCGACTCTGATAACGGCTTGTGAACCTCGCTCCCAGGGTTTTTAACGAAAAAGTCCAGGCACTGAGGTGTGAGAAGCCTCTCAGCTCTAAATCTGGCAAACACCCCATGAGCTCCCTGATTTACTCATTAATTCTGCCACGCTGGCTAACAAATTAGCAAAACGATTAGCTAAGAATAGCGCTTGATCCAGCATAGCCTATTATTTAGCTTTTTTTTTTTTTTTTTTTTTTAAAAAAAAGGTATTTATATATATTTCACTACGACAACTCTTCTTCGCACGGCTACGCTGAGGTAATGAAATCGTGTCATTTGAACAGGACGAAGCCGCTTTTATCACACCTTTAATTCACTGTTTTAAGTCGTCGAGTTTAAAAAGAATGCCGATATTTCTCTCCTCTACATAAAACGTGCCCACAGATCGAAGGATAAGCTGACCAAACTCTCATCTGTTACACTTACCATCTAACTTTAAGTCAATTCACCATTTTATCCGGAAATATTTCAGTCCTCAGATTGAGATTAAAGACAAAACACACACACACACACACACACACACACACACACACACACAAAAAAACACTTTTCATTAACATTAAGGGCTTTGCACTCTATAATTAGCAATTAAATCGAGTCATATATTTAATATTGGCCTCAAATGGAAGTCCATGGTGTTTTGGGGTGTATTTAAAGCCCAAGCGTACGTTTCAGCGTGAACTATTGCGGGTACGCGCTCGCTCAAGCCGGTATCTCGCAAGGATAGTGTTTTAAAGTTCAGAATGATTAAGAAACGCTTCCGTTTGTCTGTAGGCAAACGCCGCGACGCTGCATAACTCTCGCAGAACTTGTGAACTGAATAGTGCTTAAGTCCAGAGTCATGAAATTTTGTTATTAAATAACGCGTGCATGTAACTCGATTCTGAAAACACCGATTTCGCCTCAATATCTAATGAAGGTCAACATATTCGCGGCTCCGCCTTCCAGCAAATCAAATAGAAAGATCTAAAGTCGACACTAAGCTGGACGTCCCCGATCTAGAGTTTAAACCAAGACGTGTGTGTTTTTGTAAAGAACTACGACAACAAGGCCGTCACGGACGATCCGACCCCGACCGATTCCGCTTAAAGACTTTTAAACTGTGCCTCGACTCCACCGATGGGAACTGAACACAGGAACAGGTTTTACATTTAGTCACTGGCACAAACATCGAAAACCTAAACACAACTCTGATTACACAGCAAACATTATGTTACAACCACCACAACTACATTATAACCACATGTAAGACAGCACACACACACACACACACACACACAAACGCTCCTAAAGTAGCTCACAGTATGGTTTATATAACCACCATGTGACCTAGTTTCGCTGCAGCCAGGTTTGCCCTGCCCAGGTGTTTCAGCTCTGCTTACACTGCAGTTTCTGTCTCTCTCGCTCTCTCTCTCTCACACACACACACACACACACAGAGTCACGCACATACAAACACACATCAAGAATTTTCATGCTGTGAATCAGACCCATGATGCCCCACTGGTGTTTATAAAGGCAAATAAATACATATTTAAAGTAGGACATAATTTGTCGTACTTTCGTAAGTTTAAAGTCGATTCACAATAAAAGCAGCCAAGCAGCGGCGCGAGTCTCCGAGGTCAAGCTTCGTCCAGGACTTTAAAGGTTGGAAGAAGGTGGAAGAACTCGAGTGTCCTGCACGGAGCCCTGACCTCAACCCTGACCTGAACACCTTTGGGATGAATTGGAACGCCGACTGCACCCCAGACCTCCTCATCATCCCAACATCAGTACCTGATCTCGCTAACGCTCTTGTAGCCGAATGAACACAAATCCCCACAGCCACGCCCTAAAATCTAGTGGAAAGCCTTCCCGGAAGAGTGGCGCGTATTATAACGGCGAAGGGGGAATACATCTGGAATGAGATGTTCAACAAGCACTTCTCACACTTCTCAGTCGTATACTAGCCATTTGTGTGGCATGAATCCATTTCAGACAAGTGTAAAGAGTATAGTGTATATGTATATGTATATGTCTAGCGCTCATGTGAAATCTGTTGGAGGTCAAAAAAAAAAAATCCTCTTTATTATATGCCTCTAACCTCCTTCCATCTCGTCCTGCCAGTTTCGGGAGCTGCTAGCGGGAGAGTTGGGTGAGGTGTAGTATTCGCCCCCGGGGCTGGTGTCGATGTCGCCCTCCACAGAGCTGGACTTCTGCCTCTTACTCCTGGACGAGACAAACACAGAGACGGATTAGCAAGGATGGGCCGAGAAAACAGATCTGAGTGTTAGTCGACCCAGATCGATGCAAATTCACCACACGGTACAAACGACACACATGGACTGTAAGCAGCACACACTCACACACTCACACACTCACACACGGAAGCCGGCTACTGGATAGCTGCAGCTTGGCAAAAAGTTTACTTTCTTTGAACTTGGCAGGGTGTTTATTGAAAAAAGAAAAAAAAGAGCATTCATCAAAGCTAGCAGGGACAGTGAAGGAGAAGAGATAAATCACAAAGCCCAGAGGGCTGCTGTCATCAGAGTTCTCAAACACACACACACACACACACACACACACACACTTGGTGTCTGCATAGATCTTTCTCTAACCCTCTGCATCAATCAAAAAAGATTTACATTTATTCATTTGGCACATGCAAGAAAACATACAAGTACATGGAAGAACACCGGAGGGTTAGGGGCCGTGCTCAAGAGCTGCTGTTTAATTAATTAACATCTTCTGACCAATCAGAATCGAGCATTCATCAGCGTTGTAGTATAAACAGTCCGTACAGGATTTTGTAGAGTTTTTTTTTTTTTTTTTTTCCAATGATTGCTGTGGCCACAAATGCTTTATTTTTCTGCAGTATTTTTTTATTTTTCTTCAAAATTTTGAGATTTTTTGTGCTTTATTTTGCGGAAAACTTAAAATTGCAGGAAGTTGTCTTTCGGGATTAGGGATGCGCGCTACGACTAGTCTGGAAGTTTCGCAACCGACTAGTAGACTGGTCTACAAGTAAGAAACCCCCAGAAGACTTTGAAAAAAATGTTGAAAACGTAAAAAAAAAAAAAAATCTGTCATCCCCCCCCCCCCCCCCCCCGAATGTTTTATTTTAATGTTATTAAAAAAAAAAAAAAAAAAAAGGTTTTAAAATGAAGCATTAAAAATGGCAGTAATTTGAACGGTGAAATCTTGAGTATTATTTTTCTTCCGTCTAATCGACTGTTGTTTTCAGTGTCCGCTAGTAGCAGCTGTACCGTTTAGTCGACTAGTCTCACACGTCCCTAGTCGTGACGACGTCACGTGACGCGCCACGCCCCAACTCCGCGGTAAAATCTGCGGAAAATCTGAAAAAACTGCGAGCGCTTCCGAATATTGTGGAGTTTGCCTGATTTTGCGTTCATATTTCTGCGATCGCAAAAATCACGAAATCCTGTGAATTTTTAGCACGCAGCCGTTTAATAGCTATCGTAGATAGAGCTACAATATGGAATATCAACAGAATATGGAGGCTGCGATGGATTATGTGCGATAACTGGAACAAAAACGCTCACGGCACGTGAAGTACTGCAGGAGCTGCTTTAAAACGTTCAAGCTACGAGGAAATCAATTCAGTGATAATTCGACACAATTGATAAATCAATTTCATCAACAAACTCAAGCTGAGCAAACTTTAATGTGTAGTACCTGGCATATCTGGAGGTAATAGAAAGAAATAGCTAAGAAAGAAATGCAAGCAAGACGCTTTCAGAAAATGAAGCTTGGGCAACTTAATATTGATTATATACATTTTTTACGGTTGTATCAATAGCATTTTTCAGACCAAAATGGGCATCCTACTTAGCATTAAACAATCAGGAGCATCATGGGGCAGTTTATTTAGCTCTGGGTGTGTATACTGACCCGCTAGAGGAAGTGCTGGGTAGGGTTCTCCTCATGGTCACGCCTGTAGGGTTCAGATCGTACGCCAGGTGTCCCTGCAGCTCCCCGAGAGAGAAGTTCGGCCCTGTTCCTGTCACCACCGGCGCTACACACGATAAAAAAAAATAAATAAATAAAAATAAATAGACACAGTTTAAAATCTGACTTTTTAAAATGTACATACACAGTAAAACACTATTGCTTTCGAGACCCAGAGAGAACACTTAACGAACCAAGGTTTACATTCTTATCCTGGCAAGTTAGCTTTCTGTTATCCAGCTAGCATTAAAAGGAAGGATCAACAACTTTACATGAATATCCCTTAAAACTGTAAACAAAAATAAATCCCAAAAAGGAATAAAAATGACTTTAAAATCCTCTCAAAAATACCGTCAGTTTGATTCTTGTGAGCTAGCTAGCTAACATTAGCAGCAAAGATCAAGAACATTTATAAAGACATCACTCGAGGTGTTAGCCAGCTAGCTCCGTAGAGGTTAATAACACATCGCTCAGAAAGCATTCAAAATGACTTCATAAACCCTGTCAGGTTGTTTGTCTTAGATATTCAATTAGCTTTACCGTGAAGATTACGTACATTTATAAATACTTCAAATTCCTCACAGAAATCCTGTCAGGTTAGCTTACTTTAGCCAGCTAGCTTGCGTTAGCAGTAAAACGAAATAACGTTTCTGAATATTTATTAAAGGTCCTCTCAGGAATCCGATCAGGTTAGATTCTTTTAGCTAGCTAGCCAGCCAGCGCTAGCAAAATCCCTGTCAGGTTACCTCATGTTAGCCAGGCAGCTCCCTAACGTTATAAATATTTAGAAATATTCTCATGAATCCCCTCAGAAACTCTGTCAGATTGGCTCATGTTAGCCGGATAGCTGGAGCTAGCAGTGAAGCGTATATTATCTCTGAGAAATCATGTGAGGTTTGCTAGCTAGCTGGCCAGGATTAGCAGGAACGCTTTAAGACCATTTATACATATTATTCAGAAATCTGCTCAGTCTTGTCGAGTTGCCTCGTGTTAGTCAGCCTCTTTAGGATTAGCAATGAAGATATTTATGAATGAATATCACTTAATTCATCCTAATTTTCACTCCTAACCCTAGCTAGCCGGCTAACATGAGTGAAATCTTGTCAGGTTAGGTAGATTACTAACAACATCCGTGAAAATACAAAAACATATACATGTTAATGACTTTTTTTTTTTTTTTTTTTCCTGATTTCCTGCTTGAACCCAAAGAAATCCACATTCATATATGGACATAGCGGCAAGCCCAAATCTCCTGATTTTATTTAATTAATTTTTTGGTCAGAAATCAAATAATCGACCCCAATCTTAATTACTACATATAATCTGTATTACAGTTATGGCATGACACCTTGCTTAAACACTTTTGTGTATGGGTTTGTTTTTGTGAACTGTCAGGACCAAAAATGTCCATATTATGTAGGAAAACCAGAAAAAAGACGTTAGTGTTATTCTTATTGCATATTTGTAGTTACATGCATACAATATATACATTACATATGTATAATCCTCTGTCTTGAAGTGTGTGTGTGTGTGTGAGTGTGTGTGTGTGTGTGTGTGTTCCCTACTATTCACTAAAACAGCCAATTAAATAGCCACTGTGACTGAAGGCATGCTGTTTCAGATGAACTTTAACCTGTGCTGAATATTTTTTCTGGTTCCACTGTGGATTATGAACAGCACTGTAGCATGATCGATTGCAGGGCTATGGTACACAAGTGTAAAGGCCAGTGGTGGGCTGTGATTTACAGCGCTGAAGCCCAGTACTGCAGTATACATGGCTGTTTAATAGGTTAGATAGAGTCTTAGGGGACGAGGCTGCGGTGAGACGTTGTGCTGCTCTACACTAAAGGTCTACAGACGGTACAGCCGAGGACATTTAATATGAAACAGTGCTGGACTTGAGCTAATAATCTTAAAACTTTAAGGCTTAATAGTTTATTTTCATCTATCCGATCATGGAACATCAAGATCCGGAGCTTATCCCAGGAACGCTGGAGGGATCGTGCGAATCGGGAATGCACCCTGGATGGGACCCACACTTACACACTTATTCGCACCTACAGGCACTCTAGAGCAGTCAATCAACCTAACAGCATGTTTTTAGACATTTGGAGGAAACTGGAAACGTCATATAGACACTAAACCCGAGCTCAGGATCGACCTGAGGACCCTCGACCTGTGATGTGGCGGCAGCAGCCATCTGGAGTGCACTTTTACTTTATTTCCCTCAAGATCTAAACATTATACTAGATAAATAACACTTCATATAGCTACATCATTTACAGCTGAAAGCACTCCGATTTTCTGCTTTCGTTTACAAATTCTAACTGCTAGCCATATCTCCCAGAGCCATATCTCCCTACAGCTCTCGCCTAGTGTCCCATTGAAGCTAAGCAGGGTTGAGCCTGGACAGTCTCCTCTATGGGAAACCTCCTGGAGAAAACTAAGGTTGCTGCTGGAAGTGGTATTAGTGAGGCCAGCAGGGGGCGTCCACTCTGTTGTCTGTGGGGGTCCTAATGCCCCAGTATAGTGACGGGGACACTATACTGTAAAAACAGCACCGTCTTTCGGATGAGACGTTAAACCGAGGTCCTGACTCTCTGTGGTCATTACAAGTCCCAGGATACTTATCGTAGGGGTGTGACCCTTTAATACCGGAGAGCGTCCCACGGCTATCAGTTCAACACTGACCGTTTAGAAACGACCGATAAATAAATTGTTTGTCAGAAGCATTCTCCTTTACATGTCCCCTGAGTTGGTCTCGATTATTTCACTAGGGCCTCACTGGGAGATTCGCATATTACACAAACAAACTCGTTATGCAGATTAAATCCTCCCAAGAGAACATAATGAGAATCAGTAGTCTGTATAATTAACGACGGTTCTGAGAGTCAGCACAAACGTCAGAGTCACTCCAGATACAGTACAATCAGGTACGAGTTAAGCACGTGCTTGGCCTTGATTTCAGTCAGTCCGACTCCTGGGTGGATTCCTAAACGTGCCACAACTTCATCGCTACATCATGTGATGGGTGTGAAAAGTGATGCTTCATGCACAGACACTTCTAAATATCAGGTCTAGGTGTCATTAATTAGCCGATTTTATATATATATATATATGAAGATGATTGATTTTTTTTTTAAAGCACAAGTTCCATCTTTTCTAAAACAGAGAGACATGACGTCCAGGAGATTGGAGCAGCTGACGGGTGTGTGATGGGGAGAACGGTACACGACTGTGATCAGATCAGGCTGCATTATTTAGTGAGCTGACAGCTGCTTAATGAATGTTTTACTGTCTCATTTTACCCTCCATCCATCACCATTCATACACCAACACAATACAACTATCACACTGCAGGTCAGGAGCAATACGCTTTCCAAACCTAATTACTCACTGACTTATTCTCCATCACTCACACACACACACACACACACACACACACACACACACACTCACTCAGTCTCTTACTCATTCACTCACACACACACACACACACACACTCACTCTCTCACTCACACACTCACTCACTCACTCACACACTCACTCTTTTACTCATTCACTCACACACACTCACACACTCACTCTTTCACTCACACACACACACTCACTCACACACTCACTCTCTCACTCACACACACACACTCACTCTTTCACTCACTCTCTCACTCACACACACACACACTCTTTCACTCACTCTCTCACACACACACATTCACTCTCACTCACTCACACACACACACTCACTCACACACACACACTCATTCACACACACTCACTCATTCACACACACTCACTCTCTCACTCACTCACACACACTCACTCATTCACTCACTCACTCACACACACACTCACTCACTCACACAGATACTCACTCTCTCACACACTCACTCATTCAGATACTCACTCACTCACTCTCTCACCCACTCACACTCACTCATTCACTCACAGATACTCACATACTCACTCAGTTACTCACTCTCTCACTCACTTTCTCACACACTCACTCACACAGATACTCACTCACTCACAGATACGAACTCATTCACTCACACACTCTCTCACTCACCCAGTCACTCTCTCTCTCTAACACACTCACTCACACAGATACTCACTCACTCACTCACTCACTCTCACACACTCACTCACTCACACAGATACTCACTCATTCTCTCACCCACTCACACACACACTCACTCACACAGATACTCACTCACTCACAGATACGAACTCATTCACTCACACACTCTCTCACTCACCCAGTCACTCTCTCTCTCTAACACACTCACTCACACAGATACTCACTCACTCACTCTCACACACTCACTCACTCACACAGATACTCACTCATTCTCTCACCCACTCACACACACACTCACTCACACAGATACTCACTCACTCACTCTCACACACTCACTCACTCACACAGATACTCACTCACTCACAGATACGAACTCATTCACTCACACACTCTCTCACTCACCCAGTCACTCTCTCTCTCTAACACACTCACTCACACAGATACTCACTCACTCACTCTCACACACTCACTCACTCACACAGATACTCACTCATTCTCTCACCCACTCACACACACACTCACTCACACAGATACTCACTCACTCACAGATACGAACTCATTCACTCCCACACTCTCACTCTCTCATTCACTCTGTCCCCTCACTTATTCATTCACTCTTTCACTCACTCACTGATCTCTCACTGATCTCTCACAAACTCACTCACTCACCTCACTTGTTTTCTATCCACTCACTATAGGTTTTTGACCGCCAACATATTCGAACTAATCTTGCCACTAAGCCAGAGTGTAAAAAATTTGAAAATATTTTCACATAATTGAGACGAGTAGTGTTTGACAGGCCGGCTTGGCCTCTTCTGCAGAGAGGGGTGTCAATTTTGATTATATGCATCTCGTGGGAACAGCAAGCGACTGTGTTCAGTGTGACAGCATGTGTACGTGTGAGAGCGGCAGCGTGGAGAAGACGCGTGTCTCTGGAATGAGTTGAAGCGTTTCAGGCCGTTACAGCACCTCGAGGCCGAGCGCAGCATTGCAGTAATGTGAGCTGCATCACAGTCCACTGGCTACACACACACACACACACACACACACACGTCCCAGCTGTGCAGAGACTCTGTGGATAAACAGGGCCGGCCCAGCTGGGAAACACATCGTGACGTGGCTCTCGGAGATCTTAAGGCGCTATGGGATAAGCTGTGCTGGAATTCACACGACTTTTCACACACACACACACGCACCGATATCCAGCGAAACGTTTAACACACACTCAAATGCACGTCATTCGCCGTGCGTAGATATGAAGTAGAAATACTTCCTTACTGTAGGATTTTTCTGTCCTCATTTTACTTTTCCTCACTCATGGCTGTTTTACACTCCATTTCATTACCACATACATGACACACAGACTTCTTTCCTGCCTAAACTCTCTAAGCCTGATGATGTCATCGAGACCCTCACTCTTTCTCTAGTGATTGGCTGTAGGCTCCTGCCAGTCAACAGGTACTCAAGACTTAAAAATAAACAACACTCCCCCCAAACCCCCCCCCCACCTCCAACCACCCATTAACTGGGTGTAAATGAAGTGTTTGGGTTGTTATGCTGCTCTGTTTGGAGATTAAGAGAGAATAATGTTTAAGCTCCTTACTTCTGGACACTTGTACCAGTTCGGTCACGTTGAACACTCCCGATGTGACAAAGCTCTCCTGAAACTCGGGCCCATCTGCGAAAGAGGAAAATGGAAACAAAGGAACAATGCGGTAGTGTCTCTTTAAAAGCCCAGAATAATTATATCATTATCATCACAACACAAAGACACAATACGCCGATTGTTATACTTTGTTTCCAGTTAAACGACTGAAACGGTTTAAAAATAACAAACATCTCGGGCCTGAGCCAAAGGGATGGAAGCACTGTACGGCTGTGATAGAAATATACAACATACAGTCAACTCCAGAATTATTGGCACCCTTGGTGAAAATGAGCAAACGTCGTGGTAAACACTCGGCGAGTTCTGTTTAAACAGCGGTTTCCGGACGATCGGTCCTCCCAGCAATACTGCGTGAATTTGCTGATAATTTGGAGTGGAAAAAAAACAAACCCCAAAACAAAACAAAACCAAACTGAGCATCTGTAAGGTTTAATAACGTTCGACCTTCTTCCGTGCGGACCGCTCAACCGCATTCCCTTCCTTTGTATTCGCTCTTCATCAGGAAAACGTTAGACCTCCACGCCTGCAGAGGACGCTCTCGCCTGAGTGCTAACCGCTTCTATACAACACAACTTCCCGTTTGCAGACTACGTAGAGCACAGTGAACGTTCGTTAACGCGACGTCTTGCTCGATATGTTCCGAGTCTCATACTCCGCGATCTCCGTGTCTGTGTTTAGCCCGCTGTGGTCAGGACTGCTCTTTTATCTGGTTTCATTCTGGCTCTGGGGGTTTGTCCATTGGCTGCATTTTGAGCTTTTATCTCGGACGTCGTTTCGGATTTTTATATCGATATATATAAGCGTCCCGTGCATGGGTCCTCCAAGGACCTGTTCGTTACAGTTGTGCTTTTTAGGAACATTTGAAAAGCACGTAATGCCGATACTGAAGTACTTCTGGAAAACAGGTTTGGGGTTAAAATATCCTGGGGTTCAGTGGATTCATTTTGTCACCAATCCTGGATCAGAACCTTCACGAAACCTTCCCAAAAAGCATCACTAATCCTCCAAACCTCCATAATCCGGCCACCATTTTGTTTTTGGATGGTGTTCATGGCCAAGAAAGTCAACACATGATGCCAAGTGATCGGTGAAGCTCAGGAGCTGCATGTCACGGGTTTCTTCATGACGTAAGGCCTTCTTTCAAACATAACGTTATGGAGGTAGATCTCAAATTTCCTACCAAATTCTCCAGGCTTGGGAAACGTTTCTAACGAGGCCTTGATTGTTATGTCTTTTTACATATACGTTATTCCACAGTGCTGCTTCTCGAGTTAGAACGTACAGTATCGATTCATTTTTTTTTAATCGCAGCGGCTCCGACGGTAGTTCTGGCTCGGACGTAAATGACAGGTTAATATTAATGCACTTATTTAAATGCGATATCGTTTCTATAGTAACCATTTATTTACAGAAGACCTGTACGCATGCTGGACGCGCCACAATCCTGCCTGTAATTCTAAGACTAATACATATCAGATTTAAAAAACAACAACGTTATTTAACAAAGAAAATAATATAATCGTTCGACATGGTGACGCCTTTTATTTATTTATTTATCTATTTATTTATTTATTTAGCTAGGGGAGGTTTAGATAACATTTTATGGAAGGAGTCTCCAGTGTCAGCGCTTTTGGAACAGTCAGTAAGTTTTCCAGTTTCTCTGTGACACGTCAACCTGTGTTTTTGTAAATTTTTTTTTTTTTCTTCTTCCCTTATTAACTTCAATAGAGAGTAAAAAATTTGAAAAAGAGAGAGACCGGAGAAGGAAGGCTCGTGTATAGCTGCTATACACGTGAAGTGAGGACAGGAACTGACTTGTTTCGGATGTTCCACAACATTTAAACGTGAAACTATAAACGGTTTAAAAAAAAAAAAAAAAAAAAAAGCAAGCATGATGTCGTTCATTAATAAATGAGAAACGGTAATCACTGGGAAAACGTTGAGGAATGGCACACGCGACGCCTCAACGCTTCTCCGACAGCACGCGTTACTCCGTATCTATCTCGTTCACGCTACGACGGATGACGAAGACATTCGGCGTTGGTTTATCGTATCTGCTTTTGCCGTGGTATTTAGTCAAACGTAGTTTTGCAAACAGAGAGATGATTTGGGGTGCCGATAATTTTGCAGTACACGTTCTAAGAGGAAATTCAAAGTATACATTCAAAAAAAAAGACGTTTGCACAGTATGCGAGTAAAGAATGCGAAAGTTTGTGTGTGATGTTTATCTTACATCCATTTTTTAAATTTTTTTTAATTTTTTATTATTATACCCTTTTCCTCAGTCTCCCGCCTTAAAGAGTGCGAGTCATTCTAGAGTTAACGCTCCACAGATGTGCGTGTCATATCCGAGTTCACAGCTGGGTTTGAAGGGGATTATTCTGACCCCCAGATGGCGCAGTTCGTCTGAACGAATGCGGATTATGAACGCTGAAGGAAGCCACACTCACACACACGCGCACGCGCGCACACACACACACACGCACACTCTC
>NC_071259.1:30829719-30834719 GCF_023375685.1 Ictalurus furcatus | reverse complement strand
AGCTTCCTCCGGTTTCCCAAATACAAATACATGTCAGGAGATGGATTGGTTGTACTCAATCGCCCCTGGTGGCCTGACACGATAAACTCCCATCCCCATCCACATCCAGAGTGATTTCTCCAACCTTACGCTCATTGTCCTTACTTCTAAGATAGCACGCACCACTGCGGTGGTTTTATTAGCCCTATCTAGGGCACTAACATGTATATTAATGGTGGTCATCCCAGTGCTTGTTTAATTCCATGGTACCTTATGACTTATGATATTCAGCCGCTCGGTTGTTTTTTTTAACCAAATGTATGTCATTGCGTCATTGTTTCCTGAACAAAACGGTCGACGGCGCATCGTGTTGTCGTTCACCATGAGGATAAAAGGAAGGTTCGGCACCGGTGACGCGGAAATTCCGAATCCCGAATCTCAGACGCTACCAGAATCTGAAAAGCAGAAATGCCCTGTCGGGGTTTAGCGACGCCTGACCATCTGCTAGACCACACGAGCGGATGACAAAAACGTGCATGTATGTGTCAAACACTGCTCTAGGCACACAAGAAACACCAGCATGACCTCACAGGCTTTAACCACATGTTACAAACAACTGGTGAGCCTCAAGCACCAAAAGAAAAAAAAAAAAAAAAAGGCGCAATTTGCTAAAGCGTGAATAAAACACATGCAGAGCTCCAGGACCTAAAGTCCTGCTGACAGTTGAGAGGGAGATTAACCAAGTGGAGTAAGCAAAGTGAGGAGGAAATAAAGGAACTGTCCTTGATCCAAAGCATCCCACCACATCTGGCGACTGATTCGCACTACAGTCGACTCACTTCTTTTTATTGATGATGTGAGCGGAAACAACACGCCGAATCCTGACGCGCGTACGCGGCCTGGATCCGACCGACTGCCACGAAACATGAATAATAGTGACGTGCCTTGCAGGCCTTCTGAGCGTAAATCTTCGGTAAATAACCTACTGAACAGGAATAATATTGTTCAACAAGGTCCACTGAGGCCTCAAAGGTACCAGAGTCGTCTTGAAGATCTAATCACATACTTTACGTTCTTCTCCTACAATCCTAAACTAAAGCAACACTCCCAAAACACGCAAAAGCGCCAATGGCAACTCTACGCCACCTTTTCTCCCCTAAAACCGCTCTCCCGCAAGCACTTTACAAACGGACAGTATCGCTGACGTGTACTCGAATCTGATTGGTCAGAAGGTGTTGATTCTTTCTCTATAACTGCGGCGCTGACAGCAGCTCCAGCTGCGAGGGTCGTATTTTTTTAAGGTGCTCGTATGAACACGTTATCGCTTCCATGGCAACAACTAACACGCAGAGTTTCTAGGTAACGTAACGCGCCGAGAAAACAAACGGATCGAACGCCGGTTTGTAGCCGCTCCAACGCAAGCGAGACGAGAACCGACTCGTTTCCTGGACGTTATAAAAAGGCCAAAAAGCGTCATTCTTTAATAATATATTCACGTAATATGGATGTCGGACTGCTGCGGTTTAAGAGGAGTAAAACACCGTGGCTGGGGACCGGCTCTCGAATAATCAACTTAAACGAAATACTGCGATTAAGCCCTTTATTTACCAAGGGCGCCAATAATTCTGCAGCTAACCGACGTAACAAAGAGCGCTGACTCCATGTCTGTGGACGGTTTGATTTTGTGTACCGCTGCTAATTTCAAATGACGAAACACACACACAGAGATGCGCCCACACCAAAACTGCGCCCGTCATCGCTGGGTTTGTGGCTGAGATGTGCAGCGCTGCCAATGCCAAGGGACTCACTCCAACTGTGTGTGTGTGTGTGTGTGTGTGTGTGTGTTTCTCTTTCAGCTATCTTCAAGATCCAAAAACCACTTCTGCCAAGAGTTGCAGCAGTTTGTAGGAAAGCCGCCCTCACGCTAAACCCCTGGCATGGCTCACTGAAAGAGAGAAATAATAATAAAACGAGGGCGCATGAAGGGCACACACTCGTCCTCGCTCATAACAGTCAGAGGGCCGAAAAAAAAAAAAAAACCCCAAAAAAACCACACACTCTTTACAAACTCCACAAAGAACACACGAAATGCGTGAGGAAGTTTCTCGGAACTGAAAAGCTTAGGTATATAAATAAATATCTATATAATATTCCCCTTTTTTTGGCGCCATGACACTTTTAAGAGAAAAATAGAGAAGCCAGAATGGAAAGTATGATGTAATGAAACACGCTCGAGCAACTCGCCCGGCGTCCATTTTCTCTCACGGCCGCCATTTCGTAAAACGATTCCCACATTACTAGCGTTTCTTCCACAGGGAGGAAGAAGTTTTACTGCGATCTCTCTTAGTAACGTCCGTACAAAACAAACTCCGGGAACGGCGCGGCGGCGTGATGGACGATTCTTAGTGCGTGTCTGCGCGTTTTTACAGAAACGCTTCTACGCACTCGCTCTTTATACTCCTATCAGAAATCATACGGAAAGGGCTTCGGACGAGACGCCGGGAGATTCCTGTGTGTCTTCAGCAAAGTCTTCCGAGGATAACGTCCACGTTGTCCATGCTTCTTTTCAAAGTTTATTTTATTTTTTTTTTTCCCTCAGTCAGGAATCGTTCATCGACTCAGCCCTTTAACTTGTATTATTTATTTATTTATTTTTTTTATTGGCAGACATTTTATACGCAGAGGAGTTTGCTTGCTTTTGGCAGCCATTTTAGGTCCTTCTCGCCATGCCATCTAAGCAAGAACACACAAAGTACGACGAAACCGACTGCGCGGTGCCAGCATGTGGATAGAGAGAGACGGAAAGAGAGAGAAAACTGGCAACGGCTATCTGGATTCAAAACGCGCGTGTGTGTGTGTGTGTGCGTGTGTGTGTGTGAGGGAGCTATAAACAGTATAACAGTGTGTATGTGTGTGTGTTTGAGAGAGAGAAAGTTTTAGCTGTGGAAATGACCTAATGAGAAAGACATTCCTTGCGCTTAGCTCAGCTTCAGAAATGAGTAACAGCTACACAACAATTTGAGGAGATATTACATAAACAGGCCAGGCTGAGAGACATCGTAAAAGAGTTCTCTCTCTCTTTCTCTCTCTCTTTTTTTCTGGAGGGCCAAAAAAGAAACAAAAGCGGTAAATCATTACAATGCCACTCATACACAACTACACAAATGCATAAAGTACATAATAAGAACCATGAGTTAAAACTGGCGCCAGTACAGCGCGTGTCACTTGTGTTTATTTCTGCGGCGAGCCTGACATGAAACACGCCTCGCCTCCGAGACTCGGAGTCAGAAACGATTCCGCGATACGGATGTGACGACTGGCATGGCGAGACATCATTCGGGTTCGTCTGCGAAGCGGGACGTGCCTCGACGCTCCCGATCCTCAGAGCCGACCGCGGGTCCGGCCAGCAGGGGGCGCCGAGGCTACCGTACCCGGCGCCCCCGCCGCAACACTGAACCAATTACTATCTCCGTTTACGCTACGCAAATGGAATTCCATACAGCCCTCTTTTATAAAAGACCGCGCAACGTGATCATTAAAACACACGTCCCGACCGCAGCCTGGTTTCTCGCTGCTCCAAGGCTACTTTATGCCCTTAATCTGTTTCTGGATCTGTAAAACGTCCTGCTAGGACACACTAGAGCTTAAAGTTGGCAAGACTATTCGCAATACGGCGCCTGTTACCATACAGAGCTCGCAATCGGATACAAATAGAAATCCGATCCTTACATAAGAGCAAGGTTAGGAGGGGAGGGGGAAAAAAATGGGATCGCGTCGAGCAAAAAAGGGATCAGATTAAATCGGAAAAAAATAAGGTTAATGAGATCCATTAAAGCTAAAGCTTAAACATATAGCCTCGAATATATATTTTTCTGTACTTGTGCACTCAAGCTATAAAGCTAACGCCGCTAACGAGTAAAGGAAGATAAAAGCGAGCGGTTTAGAAGAAACATCGAAACGCTTTCATTCGTGCCGCTCCACATCGGCGTCAGATTCAGGCAGGGGGCGTGGCTTAAAGTTTAAAGGCTCGAACTGTACATTAGAAGTGATTCGGATGAAGTTACGGTCAATGGTCTGCACTTATATAGCGCTTTTTTAAGCTTCCAAAGCGCTTTACACTGGTTCTCATTCACCCATTCACACACACACACACACACACACACGTAATGGTAGCAGAGATGCCATGCAAGGCGCTGACTTGCCATCGGGAGCAACTTGCGGTTCAGTGTCTCGCCCAAGGACACTTCGGTACGTGGAGTCACGTGGGCCGGGAATCGAACCGCCAACCCTACGATTAGTGGACGACCCCCGAGACATGTCCCCACAAGATCAGAGCTGTCAGATAGTCCTGTCCTTGTGAGGACATTTGGTTCCCACCATGACATAAACGTTCAGACTGGCCAGTCCTCCTCGACGCTTGCGATTGGTTTCACTGCGGCCTTGGCGAGTGCAGACCCGAGCGTTCGATCCAGACGTGATTTAGAGCTGACAGCATCGGAGACAGCACTGCACTTCTCAATGCTGTGAATTATGAGATGTGTGTCCCTCCTCACTGATGGTGTTACTCAGAGCCTCGCTTTCCAGCGGTCCCGCAGGAGCACGGTGCGCTCCTCATCTGATTCAGCTCCTTACGTATTCCTGCCGCACGCCCGGTGTTCTCGGGATAGACTCCGGATCCGACGCTCAGGATGAGGATGTTTAATGAAGAACGATACGTGTCCGAAGTTTGTTTACCCATCAGCGGCTTTTCGAGCTTTCCCGCCTTTTAGAATTGCTTTTTTTCGTTGTTGTTTTTTTTTCACGAGTCCTATAGCCATGCCCGTGTACAAAACGTCCAGATCTCACCTCCAGGTAGTGGATGAATTCTCAATCTCCAGCTCAAAGCGGATGAGCAAGCGTCAAACAAGCTAATCGTGCTCAACAGAAACGCGCGAAAGACACTAAACGGTGTCTCAAACGCCTCCTGAGGTTCCGAGTCCATGTGGCCCACGAGACCGCAGGATGAAGAATGGAAGTGTCCC
>NC_071259.1:30802219-30824719 GCF_023375685.1 Ictalurus furcatus | reverse complement strand
AACTACGTGCCCCCGTAAACTTAAAATCTGGTTGTGTCACGTTTAGCAGCGATGACCGCAACCAAACGCTTCCGATAACCGGAGATCAGACTTTCACTTACTTCTAGGGCTAGGATTTACTCCTATGCTTTGGATCATCGTCTTGCTGCATAATCCAGATGCGCTCGAGTTTCAACAGACGAACTGAAGACCGGATATTCTCCTTTTTTACATTTTTTTTTGTAATTTATATTTCCATCAATTATTGCAAGTTGTCCAGGCCCTGAAGCAGCAAAGCATCCCCACACCATCACACTGCCTCCACCACGCTTGACCGTAGCTATGATGTTCTTTTTGTGGAATTCGGTGTTTGGTTTACGCCAGATATAACGCAACACCCGTCTTCCACACAGTTCCACTTTCAACTCGTCAGTCCACAGAACATTCTCCTGGCTGTTAAGGTTCTAGATCTATCCCCCCCCCCCCCCCCCCCCCCCCAACAGTGCATTTGTTTCCAGGGGTTCAAAGTGCAACCTTACCAGAATATAAATCCCACTGTTTATGGGGATCTGCCCAGAACCTTTAAGAACCTCGTCTCCCCGAGGGCCTTTCCACGGTTCTAGAGCTAACCTTTCTTTCCTAACAGTGTGTAAATTTCATCTCTACTCCTCGAAAAACACAGTTCATCAAGGGTTCCTTGGATGGCTAGTTGTTCTTTCTTTTCTTCTTCTTTTCCTTCAGGGGTTTCAGTGTGGAATCTTTTCCGAAAGTGAATCTCTGGCGTCATAAAACATAAAGCCTGATAGAATTAGGCGACTGTCAACATTTGTGTTTAGGAAATGAAACTATTACGGGAACTCGTGGTAATATTTTCCTTGACGTTTAACATTGTTTATTGATTTTGTTATTTTTCAAGGACAATTCCGTACCGCACTTTATCGGAGCCATGTTTATTTTAAATGACGTTCCTGGTTTTCCGGGACGCACGCAATCCCTGGGTCATCAGAATCCTTCCCCCAAGAAGCTGAGGTTACTGCTGGTCACCAGACAACCATGAGGTGCACGTGACCCCACGGAGGCCTCTCGGTCTACGAGCCTGCAGTTGTGTGTGTGTGTGTGTGTGTGTGTGTGTGTGTGTGTGTCGAATAGTTCCGGGCTACATGGGTGGCCGCCGGGAGTCTGTTTGCTTTGGAGAACGTTTCAAGGCCAAGAGTCAGACTCGCTTTCCTCCTGCCCACAAACTCCCAATCTGGCAAAAACACTTCCACTTCACAAATGGACACTCTCCCACAATCGCTCCGTTTCTTTTCTTCCACAATCTTCATCCGATCCGAGTCCCGTCTTCTCCGTTTCACTCACACACTAAACTCTGACATAATCATGTCGTAATGTAAAAATAATAATAATAATAATAATAATAAAAAATCCGACATTCCAAGGAACTGCTGTGCATTTTTGCGCTCTGTTTACTCAATCCAACAAATTAACACCATGCCTAACGATGAAATCATGATCTACACAAGATTTATTTTTATCTTGTTCCTTCCACTTGCATGAGACCAGTCCTGAACTGTGCGGCCATCAGGGGGCGATGTAGAAGGTTCTGGCACTCTCGGCTCACTCTGTGCTTGTTTGCAGCGTGGAACTTTCCAGCTGCAACGTTCTAGAAACTGCCGGCACTCTGCGCGATCACAGAATAAAAGCCTCATGAGGAAATACGAGCACGCGACCACCTTCTGCTCACTGAAAACATTTTAAAGTTTTATATATATATATATATATATATATATGTAGTATAGCAGATCTTGGAGGCTGTTACGGCACATTTAAACAGTGTGATGTGATGCGTTTCCATTTTGATCTTGCACATACATGCCATGAATATTTTCTTTTTAAGGCGAGTAAGACGTTACGTTATTGTTTTATTCCGAACCATTTGAAAACCTTTCGCTCCGCGTGAACATGACCTCCCATTTCAAAGGGTTTCGATATAACACAACGGGCTGATTATTGTATGTGAGACCTACTCGAACGTCAGGTGTGATGTTGCTTCCTTCGTCTTTCTGGATCCGAAACCGCGAGCTGCGACCGTATTGTGGATAAAATAATCAGAGACAGAAAACCTATTCCAAACGTCTCCCGGTTTTACGTTTGCATTTACGGCGTTTGGCGGACGCGCTCATACAGAGCGACTTACGTTTATATCATTTATACAACTGAGCAGTTGAGGGTGAAGGGCCTCGCTCAAGATCCCGACAGCGGTAGCTCGGCAGTGCTGGGGCTTGACCTTCTCCTGACCTTCTGATCGGTAACCCGGAGCATTAACCGCTAAACCACCACTTCCCCAATTACGTTGAATATTTTTTGTCAAATCTGTTTTA
Organism: Ictalurus furcatus; assembly: GCF_023375685.1. Lineage (NCBI taxonomy): Eukaryota > Metazoa > Chordata > Actinopteri > Siluriformes > Ictaluridae > Ictalurus > Ictalurus furcatus. The sequence goes on along the minus strand of NC_071259.1, from coordinate 30,822,359 downwards.
ATTTCCCGTGAAATGTTTGAGAGCAAGCGCATTAAGATAGAGCCTGTAATAATTAATATGAGCGCCTTCTGAACAATCGGAGTCAAGAATTCAAAAATAAATAAATAAATAAATAAAAATCCTCCTGGCCTTTTCAGTGTAGCTTAAGGGTCAGTGTGGAAGGCGGTTGATTCTGCTAAATCAGAAGACGACTCCCCCTAAATCAGATAGGGCGCGAGGCAGCAGCGTCACTCCGGCGTAATCAGAGCGAGCGCAGGATCTTGGAGCGCTGTCCTGTCTGTCCTGATAAGCACCGCACCCACGTACGCCCCTCGCGCCCCAGGCAGAAACGAGAGGAGCGCGGGCAGAGCGTGGGTGGAGGAACGACGGGAGAGTTAACCGTCAGCTTGGAGATACACGACCCTCCCTGAAGATGACGGCTTCATTAAACGTCTGTGGTTTTCTGCACAAACCGCTACGCAGCCTTCGACTTGAGCTGCTGCCAGACCCCCGGAGCGACGTGTTGCACCAGCGTTAAAACTACAATTACCGGTCTCACCGATAAACATTGAAAAGTTGATGTCTTCTTTACGTCAAAGAGTCGAGGGGAAGCCGACAGTGTGTGTAATGGAACCGTTCTTGCTGTTTTGGCTCCCTACCTTGGTCTAACACATTTCACGTTCTGAAAGCAATATCGTTCCTTCGTTTCTTTTTTCCGGACGCTGTAAACCGAAGCGTCACGCTTCCTCTTAATTCTTCTACATATCTTCATCCTTCTCAACCTGGTGTTGCTCCAGACTTGTTGCTGAAGTCTATCCGGTCTGCCGTGTAATTTATACACAAGGACGCGTTGAGTCGGCGTGTTGAGTATTTGGGGACGATACAATAATACATCATAATAATAATTTGGGGCGGTACGATATCAATAATCAACAGACAGGCCGAAAAACAAACGATCCATAATTGTACAACAGGAAGACGAGGTCTAAACCAGGAAGTGCAAGAAATGAGCCTCGGAATGGAACGCATGTCGAAGGCATGGTAAGACTTCGCAACGAACTAATCAAGGGTTTCGTTTTGGTTTCGACGCACCGACGCGAAGACAGGGGGCGGAGCCAGGGCTAAATCAAACACGGACGACGCACCCGTCGTGCTGAGAGGAGGGATTCGTATTAGCGTGGTTATTCTTTCATTTTGTTTTCGTTTATTGCTCAGGAAACACTACTGAAAGCAAAATAACCCCTGGGAGCTAAAGCTGTAGACGTGGAAAAAGCCTTGGTGCTCGGTGCCATAACTTTATTTGCATATACGTCTTTACATATTCATTTTTATTGTCGGACCAACCTCCTTTGGCCCCACCCCCCCTTTTGAGGTTTGTCACACTTAAGTCATTGAATTGCGTATAACGTAAGTATAGAGTGTTAAATCCTGCGTAGTAGTGAGTCCGTATACACCCCCATACACTCCTTTCCCCGTCCACTATCTAACGAATAACAGGAGGAGACATATAAGAGGGGAAACCCCCCCTGATTTGTTCTCTTTCCTAAATGTTTCTTGTAGAATAAAATAAATAAGCAGTGTGCTTGGCATGTGCGCGGGATTTCTGACCCATAACGTCATTTTCCTCCTTTTTAGTTTGGATTTGTTTTGATGCTGCGGTCATGACGACGAGCACAAACCATGTTTTCCTGCACGCCACAGCGTCGTTCGTCGGCTACACGAAGCAGCCGAGCGTGACGTTTGAGTGAAACGGCTTCGCGAGAAGGATTTTAAAAACGATAAGCCGTTCCTCATCACAAAACAGGAGGGGTCGCTTCCGAAGCTTTTGCGCTTTTATGCTAATACCGTACGTCCGAAAGCGTCAGCTAGCCGAGCCGGGTCCCCGCCGTAGATCAGTACGTTCGCGTTGGATTTCTCGTTGCGTATGTGGAATTTCTTTACGGATAGAGTTATGAAATAAATGATATTGAATCAGCAAATCGGTGCTGGGTCAGTTTATCCTTCAAAATGTATTCGAGTTGTTGCGGGGGGGGGGGGGGGGTTTGTTGCATGAAATGGACAAAACCAGTGGTGTCTCAGAGGTTAAAGGCTCTGGGTTACTGATCAGAAGGTCATGGAAGGAGTCTCCAGTTTCAGCGCTTTGTTACAGTCAGAGATAAAGCTATAAGTTTACGGTTAACATTTTGTGCTTTCCCTTTAACATAACGAGTTGAATTATTATTATTATTATTTTTTTTTTTCCCAGAACATGAACTTGTCTCATGGACATTCCTCAACATCGTACGTAAATATAAATGGACAAAAAAAAATTATTATTCTTTATGAAATAAAAATGTCTATTCGTTGGCAAACTGCTGTGGTATGAGAGGAATAAAACACGTCCTTATTGGAAGAAAAAAAAAAAAAAGAAAGTCACTCGTGTCATCTAACCACTTGTTGTGGATTATCTTCCTATAACGGCATGATCATATTTATATCTTACCTAAACATGCGGCCTATATTTATAAAACGTCATCTTAAAATTTTTTCATATTTCAAAGCCCAGCATTTCTTCACAGTTAAAAGTTTTTTCCTTTGTTCATACAGTACAATGTGTTCTGAATGATTTCTGGAACTACTATAAATTCCATATTTCAGCAGATACTGTCGTTTTGAAATACTTTCTAGTGCGCACTAGACATGTGGAAATAATAAAGCTACACAATGATACTGTTTTATTCAACAGGCAGAGCCTGACGCGTATGATCTCACTTCTCTAGCCACAACCGTTTAAAAACGTGTCCTGGCCTCCGCACGATGACGTCTATTATAGATCAAAGCCTCGCGATAGCATTATTATTATTATCCATCCATCCATCCATCCATCTTCTATACCGCTTGATCCTTTTTCAGGGTCACGGGGAAACCTGGAGCCTATCCCAGGGAGCATGGGGCACGAGGCGGGGTACACCCTGGACAGGGTGCCAGTCCATCGCTGGGCAAAATCACATACACACTCATACACTACGGACACGCCAATCAGCCTACCGTGCATGTCTTTGGACTGGGGGAGGAAACCGGAGTACCCGGAGGAAACCCCCGCAGCACGGGGAGAACATGCAAACTCCGCACACACAGGGCCACGGTGGGAATCGAACTCCCGACCCTGGAGGTGTGACGCGAACGTGCTAACCACTAACCCACCGTGCGCCCTTATTATTATTATTATTATTATTATTATTATTATTATCACCTCGAGCCAAGGTGTATCTACAGTATGCCAAACGGCACGGACGGTCATGCTGTAAACCGCGGACGTTAGCTGGAAAGGTTTTAAGAACGGACGCACGTCTGATGGTCACACCGTTGAAACGCAGTACGTGACAGGAGAGCGATGTTACTGCGTCCTAAAAATTTCCGAGCCAATCACATGTGACATGCAAACGAGTTCCAATAGATACTAGATCCCGTCAGATAAAAGGTTGGCTTCCAAAACGTTCATTTATTTATTTATTTATTTTTTTGCTTCCGCGTGTCATTTTCGATCAAGTTTCGATTTCACACCTCTGAAAACAGGACGATGCAACGCCGTTGTGCTTCGATACAGTACGAGAGGGAGAGAGAGACAGGGAGAGAGACGGGGAGAGAGAGAGAGGGGGAGAGAGAGGGAGAGTTGAGTAAGCGGAGCAATCATAAGCATGACGTTGTACTCTTGTCCTTAAACGCCCTCTACTTTACTACCTCCCCACCGTTCACCATTTCCAAATCTGCCTCTATTAGATCCTCTCTCTCTCTCTCGCTCTCTATCACTCGCTTATTGACTCCACTTCAATCCCTCGCTCCGTTTTTATGATATACTCTCCACTACAATGCAGCAATGTGGCAAACATTAACATTAACCTCAAGCCATCTGGATGGCTCGTTATGAAAGAGCAATATCTGCTTCCCTTCACTCATTCACTCGTTCCCTCGCAGTCATTCTTTTTTCCCCCTTAAATTCCCCGCAGTCACATTAACGTTCGATGGCAGTTTCCTGACTTTGTTCCAAGGGAACACCACAACTGATGAAAAATTCTGCATTAAACAGAGCTACGATTTTGCTGCCAGGCTTGTGCTGTTGTTGTTTTTTTTTTTTTTTTATGGTTTTTTTTTTTTCTTCCCCCGAACATGAACATAAACACAAAGTATTCTAGACGTGCTTCGGTATGTGGCACAGAAGCTAGCAAAGTGCACTTAGCAAAGGTCACATGACCCACAGACCAAGTTACTATTAACCCAAGCCTGCTTTGTGCAAAGCATATAAAATAACGCAAGCCAAAATGACCTTCGCTCTACTTTACATGGGTTTTTTTTTGTTTTTTTTAGCAAAGCAAGCCCTGGAAGCTCTGAGGGGAAATTTTCCGCCGGTGGTGCTGTGTGTGTCCTCGCCGCCAGTCATGAGGCGTCTCGGTGGAGCCGATCCTGCAGAGCGCTCCGGCCCGCAGCGAGCTATTAATAACTCGGAAAACCCTGATCGATATTAGACAGGCAGACAGACAGAGGCGGCCAAGAAACTCAATCTCCCTGCCTCAGAGCAGCGTCTGGAGCACTTCACTTCACCTGCCTGAGAAGCCTCACACACATACAGTCTTACCATATTTCTTGAGTATTGTCTTGTGTATCTGCCGTTTTTCCAAGTCTGTATTGAAGCAGAAATGAGACAAAGATTTGCTGCTGAATTCTTAATCATGAAATTTAAAAACCAGTCAGTTCATAGTGATGGGAAATATTCCTTATAGTAAGACCACACGAGTGATCGGTTTTGTAATAACCTCCTTGGAATCCATCCATCCGTCCGTCCATCTTCTATACCGCGTTATCCTTTTCAGGGTCGCGGGGAACCTGGAGCCTATCCCAGGGAGCATCGGGGACAAGGCGGGGTACACCCTGGACAGGGCAACAATCACATACACATTCATACACTACGGACACTTTGGACACGCCAATCAGCCTACCGTGCATGTCTTTGGACTGGGGGAGGAAACCGGAGTACCCGGAGGAAACCCCCGCAGCACGGGGAGAACATGCAAACTCCACACACACACACAGGGCCACGGTGGGAATCCAACCCCCGACCCTGGAGGTGTGACGCGAACGTGCTCACCACTAACCCACCGTGCTTAGTACTTCAGTGTTCAGACAGATTCACGTTTTTAATTCACATTCAAAACAAGAACCTATATTCGAACTGCTTTGCTCACAAGTTCAGATTCAAATGGAAATCTTCGTCTGTTTTTGCATTTTATTTTTTGCTTCCCCGAGGTCTGAAACCCAGAGCTCGCTCAGTAGAGCGGTTCAGTAGAGCCAGAGCCAGTCGAATCCGCTACAGATGAAATTGTACAAATGAAAACCTTGGAAAGCCACAGCTCGAACAATGCTCGAGTCCAGCTCTCAAAAGCAAGGGAGGAAAAAAAAAATAGAAGAATGAAAACTTGAGGAATTCAAAAAGCTCCAGGTCAAACCGTGCTCGCGTCTCAAATCAAATGAAAACGCAAATAACTCCAGTCCGTACGGGAGGCTTTTTCTTTGTGTGATTGTTGCGGGGAAAAATGCTTCATATCGCTGTGCCTTTAAAAAAAATTTTTTTGTAAATGATGTTTATGTTTATCTAGTATTTTCTCTTACTGTATAAGATTATTGAACCGATTTCTAGGCATTTTTTTTTACTAATAGTCTAAATCTAGAAAGAAGCCTAATTATTTCCGTATAATTATTTCGATCTGATTAAACCATCGGCTAAAACGTCTGGGAAATACCGTAGGTAGCTAACACGTACTGTAGCTTCACGTGCGTATACGTACGGGGAATACGTGACAGGAACGAACTTGTTTTGTTTCGTAAACCTTCCACGACTGTAAGTGTATCTATAAACGGAGTAAAAAAAAAAAGTCGAGAGACACGCGAGAGACGGACGGATCGTGTTTTTTTTTTGGGGGGGTTTACGGAAAACTACTCGGATCGTCGAAATCGCGCGAAATTGTTTCGCGAGGCCTTTCGCAGGGATGTTCGTCGGTAAATGAGACCTTTAAGCCGTTGTCGTGTTCGACGCACGTGAATCGAAGAGGGCCTTGGCTCTGAACGTGCGTCGTGATGACGTCACGCGACGCGTCTGTGGAAAATCTGCGGTGATTTTTTAAAAAAAACAACAAAAAAAACAACGCAAGTCCCTCCGAATACCGCAGAAGTTTGTTTGATTTTGCGTTCTCAACAATCCTCTGAAGAAAAAAAGAAGGATGCTTTAAGATGAAGAACCGAATAACACGCTGGAACCGAAAGTCGCGATTACGGCCGAGTCCAGGTGTCGAGGAATATATCACTGACGCAATGTCAAAGTTGTCACCACACACACACACACACACACACACACACGCGCATGCGCAGTCTGTGCTGTGGCTACAGTTGAGGTGGTTGTGAGGGACCGACACACCTGGCACACACGGAGCAGTTTGTACTGACGCTCTCACACACTGCACTGCAAAAAACCTCCAAATAAATAACATCAATCTCTCCCGTGCAAATTACACTCAATTATTGTGTGTGTGTGTGCGTGTGTGTGTGTGTGTGTGTGCGTGTGTGTAATGCCCGATACCGACACTGATTTGCCGAAGTGCTAAAATTACCGTTAACTGAAAACACTCGCTAATAATTGAATGTGGTTAAAAAAAATAAATAAAGTACTTTTATACGAGTCAAGGCGACTTTTAAACGAGTCAGGAACACATACGCCGCTGTGAAGTCTCGAAGAGAAGGAATTAGATTAGATTCACAAATCAGTAGTTCATCACAACATCAGCGTGATTATTAGTTTAATAATCGCTTATTAATAAAATACATGAAAATATAGGGTTAAGGTTAGGGTTGGGGTTGGGGACCTGGACATTTTGTTAGGATACATGGCATCATGGACTCTATCGAATATCAACAGATATTAAATGAAAACCTGACTGCCTCTGCCAGAAAGCTGAAAATGGGCCGTGGTTGGATGTTCCAGCAGGACGATGATCCAAAACATCATCAAAATCAACACAGAAATGGTTTACTGACCACAAAATCAAGGTCCTGCCGTGACCATCCCAGTCCCCTGACCTGAACCCCATAGAAAACCTGTGGGGTGAACTGAACAGGAGAGTCCACCAGCGTGGACCTGGAAATGTGAAGGATCTGGAGAGGTTCTGTACGGAGGAACGGTCTCACAGAGGCGGGATTTAGAAACGGCTGACCCTGACCTGCTACTGCCGCGTAGGCAGCAATACATATTCTCCAAATTGGTGAGTGCAGTTATATAAAGGTATTTAAAAAAAAAAAAAAGGCAACCAGAGCTTTCTGAAAAGTCTGGTAGATGTAGTGGGTCAGAGATACAGAGATAAAGCGAGAGGGAAAAAATACAGCTGCGGGGATTTTCAATCCAAACATGGCCTAAATAAAAAAAACCCCAATGTTAATCCTGTTCTGTTTTCCCCAACAGGAGCTCTGGCTGTTTTTCACACCGAGCTTTACGGAAAATCCTGGAAACAAACACCGATCTATCCGTCTCGCCGACGTGGTGTGTATCTTCAAGCGAACGCGACACGGAGATTTAACACGCTTCACATCTGGTTGTTTTGAATGAATCCGGCGTGCAGGCTGCCAGCGAACGCACCACCGATGTGAACCCTGTCGTCAGGTCCTGGCCGAGGGATTCGCCGCTTTCCTTTTTTTAACATCTCCTAACACTCAGCTTCGCCCGCACTCGGAGGACAAAAGCTGCTGCGAGCGTCCCCGTCCCAGCGTTCCCTGCGTGACGATAAGGCAGGGTCTGTCTTTCCAGACGGTTATTTATTTATTCGTTTTCTTCTTCTTCAGATCAGAAACCTCGAGATTCTGGCGAGCGTGGAGGGGTCACGGCAGGTCGGAGCTGTGTAACTCGAACCCGTCACACAGCTGGTGCCAGCAGTTTCGCTCACCGTCTGATCCCACCGCCCAACCACCCACCTGCGTGCGCTGCCAAATCGACACATTGCTGAAATATTCCGTGCTCCTCAGCCGGGACGGGTGGGAAGCTGAGACGCAGACGCATAGCCGTATTTTCCTCTCGATTACAGCGAAGGAGCAAGGGAAAGGCGAAAACATCGACGGGACTGCGGTCTCGTGTGATGAATGTGTGAACTTGACTACTCAGGGTCACTCCGTTTTGGCTCGATATGGAATAATAACACCCTTTCACCTTAATCACGTCCCACTCTCGCGGTAACGTCAGCCATGCTACAATTAAAAGGACTTGAGTTTCAAGAGCTGCGTGAGATGAAAAATTGTCTTTCGTGCCAAAGTGTACTTCACTGCACATAATGCGTGTTCTTAAATGTCGCAGCTCTTTCCAGCACCAAAAACCGATGTTTTTCTTTTCCTTTCCTTTTTTTTTTTTCCCTTTCGCGTATCCCACCCACCCAGAAGCAATCGAACACGCGACGCAAAGTGCTCTTTGATCCGTTCCCACTTTATTACTCTTAACGCGGCTCATCGCGGCTCCTTCCCGATCCGTCCGTCACGTGTCTCTCAACTTTTTTTTTTTTATCCATTTACACCAGCATGTCAGGAAGCTGGGATCAGAACGCAGGGTCGGCCGTGATACAGCGCCCCCTGGAGCAGAGAGGGTTAAGGGCCTTGCTCAAGGGCCCAACAGGGGCAGCTTGGCAGTGCCAGGGCTTGAACCCCCGACCTTCTGATCAGTAACCCAGAGCCTGGCAGTGCCAGGGCTTGAACCCCCGACCTTCTGATCAGTAACCCAGAGCCTGGCAGTGCCAGGGCTTGAACCCCCGACCTTCTGATCAGTAACCCAGAGCCTGGCAGTGCCAGGGCTTGAACCCCCGACCTTCTGATCAGTAACCCAGAGCCTGGCAGTGCCGGGGCTTGAACCCCCGACCTTCTGATCAGTAACCCAGAGCCTGGCAGTGCCGGGGCTTGAACCCCCGACCTTCCGATCAGTAACCCAGAGACTTAACCGGTGGCTATGCCACCACTGTCCCAATAAGGTGCCCACGGATCCACACAGGAAATAGTAGCCCGTCCGGGTATCTTTGGGATACTCATATCGACATCCTACAATTTTGCACACGCTAATGCTAATCTCGGATACTATTTAGGACGGACAGCAGGCGAATTAGGACGCGGCGATAGTCTTTACGGTTAAGCGACTACACTTTCTTTTTCTTTCCGCTTTGGTCTCATTTTTTTTTCTGCCTCACTATTTTCCCCTCTCTCTCTCTCTCTCTCTCTCTCACACACACACACACGCCCTCTCTTTTTTTTTGTCTGTCCATCTGTTGGTGGTGAATTTGAACTGTTGGTGTGAGGTGATAGCGCCAGCTCCCCAAGGCTCTGCTGGCACACCGATGTTCACTCAGAGCTCCAGACTCTGGCTTTACAGCCTTACGCTCAGTCCATCTACACCACCACACACACACACACACACACACACACACACTCCGCAGCCATACATCACACCACTGACACAGAAATGGGATTGTACGCGGCTCTGGGTTCGAAATTTGAAAAAACCATTATAACGTCCACTCGGCCAAATACGCTGTTTAGTTCTCGACTCTGATTGGTCAGAAGGTGTTGATTCGATTTCTATAGCAGCAAATGGGACAGCAGTCCCAGCTGAAAAAAAATCACAGGTTTATACTAATGTGCTGGTTTTACTCTGCTGCCGTTTCTATAGTAACAAGTAGTTCATTCACAGGGACTTCATCTAAGACTAACGAATAAACAGATAATAAACAAACTTCCTGGTAGCCGGTGAGGAAACGACTGTTTATAGCTGCCATGACGTGTTCCGCAGACGTTCTGCGACTGATGTGATTTGCCCTGGTTTATAAAAAACTTTGCTTGTCCTGATCCGCCTCGATTTGGCGCTGGACGTGGTGGAAGGACGCGGTAAAATCTTTCACTCCGGTTAAAATGTAAACGTTCTGCTAACGTTAACTTTAGCGTTAAAGCGCTTTGTGCTCACTGAGTAGAATTTACATCAAGAAATGTACGATTTTATTGCGGAAACGTGAAGAACGCAGGTGCGGGACCTGGAGGATTTATTCTGAAGAACAGTGGGCAGATTAACCGCTCAGGGCAAACAAGGGACTCGTGAAGAACCCTCACAAAACATAAACACGTCATGCCGTGGATCGTCCAGGTAACGACACACGGTATTAACAATCGAGGGTGTGTAAACTTTTGAACTGGTTCATTTGTGTAAATTCAGTAAACACGATATATGTGAGTCTATAGGTGAAATTCAGGGCAGAACTAAATAAAAAACAGAACGCAATGTTTATGATACCTCTTATTATTATTATTATTTTAATCATTAAGGCGTACGTAAACTTATGACCTCAACTGTGAGTGAATGAATATAAAACGTCTATCCGTTCCTGCATGAACGAGCTCTCGCGTGATTATCCTCCGACGCCGTTCTGTTACTCAGATACTAAAAAAAATCTCTCTCTCTCTCTTTTTTTCTCTCTCCCTTGCTTTCTGCGTCCACGTTTCGTTTTTCTTCTTTCTTCTTCTTCTGCGGTTAAAATCTCACCGAGGTGGCATTCATTCTGCGACTCTCCCTAAATGCCCCTTTTCACCTAAACACAGACTTTCCGCTCCGACGTTCAATTAGCGTCAGGGATTTACGGTGCGGTGTGGTGTTTTACTGCGATTAACACGCCAGCGGATCTCATAAGGGACACCTGCGGTCTGTTCGCAAACTTTCAGCGCTGCCTCTCCGAGCTCTCGTCGCAGTAATTCGCAGTCGTCCGGGTTCACATTAACGGCCGGGGAAACAACGCGTCCATTCACGGCTGCCGTGCGGAGCCTCTCCCTCCGGCCGTAAACATAGCCGTGATTAAAAGATGACGACAAAAAAAAACAAAAAAGCGATCCGCTTCTGAAAGGATGAAGCGCGAGGCTCGCTAAAAATCAACCAATCAGCCGTCTCTCTCGCTCGCTCTCTCTCTCAGCAGCTGGAGCTGTGAGCGCTCAATCAGGGCTTTGCTAATTAGGCGAGGGTCGGAGAGACGAAAAGAGGCGAGAAAGGAAGAAAGAGAGAGATGAGTAAAGCTAAATAACTGTATAATTGCCCGTTCTTTCACTCTTTTTTTTTCTGTCCTCTGAATGGGATGAAGAGAAGAATGCACCGGCTGGGTCTCCTCCTGTCTTTATCTCCTCTTCTGGTTTCGTTCCTCCCCCGCAGTGGGATGGACGGGCAGCGTGCCAGGAATGCCATCAGAGCCGGCGGCGTCATTGTTTCAGTGCCACTCGTGGTGCCAGCTGCTAGCTCTGGCATGCATCCATGTGACCAATGAGCAGCTGGCACTGGGCTGAGAGAGCGCCGGGAGGGAGGGAGGGAGGGAGGGAGGGCAGGTGAGAACAGAGGGAGGGAAGGAAAATCTGGAGAGGGGCCCATACAAAAAGACTTACAGCTGAGTGCAAAAGTCTGCACACCCTCAGGGTAAAAGTAGCAAAGATGCATAAGTATTCACCCCCGTTGAACTTTTTTCCCCACAATTTACACCATTCTACACAAAACAGGCCATAATCCTGAAACAAAGTTAAAGTCAATAGAGTTTCAAATCATTTACAAATAAAAACAGTATAAGTTGGGATTGCATAAGTATTCACCCCCTGATTTAGTTCTGGTGCAGCCAAAAGTGATATAATTAGTCAAACGGAGTCGACCCGTGTCCGAATGAAGGGTCATGTGATCTGAGTAGAAACGCACACGTTCCTGGAAGAACGCAGTTTTTATTAGAGAACACGCCAAACCAAACAGCATCACGAACGACCATCAGAACCACGGTAAATGGTCTGCACTTATATAGCGCTTTTTTAAACCTGAGCGGTTTCTACAGAGCGTGTCACACTGGTTCTCATTCCCACACACACACTCACACACCAACGCTAGCAGAGCTGCCACGCAAGGCGCTAACTTGCCATCGGGAGCAACTTGGGGCTCAGCTGTTCAGTTATTCATGAACGTCAGAAGGAAGAAAGATGGGCAAGGTGTGCATGTTAAGATATGAGCATAAAATGTATAAATATAAATATCACTTTCTTAATGTGATAGGAATATCCTCCAATAACTTGCCTGCTTAATGCCTTTTTATTTATTTATTTACTTACTTTTCTTTCCCTTGATATATTTTGGATTGTTGTCTTCTTGTATGAAACATCTACATTTCATGTGACACAATAATTCTTTTCTTTTTTTTTTGTAAAGAAATGATCGTAAATTGTACGTGTATTTTTCTTTATCCCACCCCAAATACACGGGGGATGCAAACATTTGCACAGTAATTAAGCTGTAAGAACAGAGTTGCTAGGCAACTGAGAGATGCCATATGGATGTTGAATAAGCTAGCTAATGAGCAAGGCTAACGATTTAGCCAGTGAAAGTCTTACACGTGGACGATGTAAAGGTGGAATGACCATGGAGATGAGATTAAACTATCAGGAATCTCGACATTTACCTCAGATGTCTCGGTAAATTTCTAGGAAAAGGTCTCAGTATGGTTACAATTATCCTGGAATTGCACCTAGCGTTGAGCGTTAGCTTCATTTCCACCACGCTAAGAAGCATTAACCTTGTGTCACGCCAGTAAGGCTCGCGCATTAGCAGGTCACATGACCATAAATCCGACTAGTTTCAGTGGGAGACGTTAGCAAAGAGCTAACGGCGCTTCCTGGAGTGTCTTAATCCCGAGGAATCAGTGTAAAAAAAAACAACAACCCTCTTTTCTTACAGTACAGGATATGACACAATCTTTACCCACAGGTCAATTCGGATGGAGTTTTTTTCTACTGGATATTTCCAAATACAGCCTAATCTTCCCAGATGTTTGTACGTGCATCAGTAAAAATGATTCAGAGATACTCCAGGAGTCACTTTTCATTTTGGGGTAAATCTAATCCATTCGCAATAAAAGTAACGGCCAATGAAAGTAATAGGACACGAAGGGATGGGGGATGGGCGATAAGTTTTAAACTGGAGCCTGTGCCCTTACATGCCCCTAGATGCCACCTCTTGGCTCCGCCTCTCCCCGTGACTTACTCTTTCAGATTGTTATCGTGTGTCTCGAGCTCAGAGTAAGGAAAGACCGAACATACTTCTCGCCGGCTAAGAAAGATAAATGAGTGACAGGTGGGAGGCGGAGCTGCAGAGTTCATCCTCGACCCCCTTGCCGTTTTGTTTGACCAGAAGGCAGCTGGTTTAATGCCAGTCGTTCCGCCATCACATTCCAGTCCGTTCGTTAGCGCTCAGTGCCAAGCTCACGCTCTGTTAACGTGAACGGCCATTCCGCTCGGCTTTCGTTTACGTTTACACGCCATTTATGGCTGTCGTCCTTTTTTTAGGTCACGTCCGACCATCGCACCGTGTTTTCGTAGCCACACACGATGTAAGATTTGGTATTTAATGATCTCAATGAGGCTGTACAGCGCAAGCACAATACACACACACACACACACACACACACTCACACAAAATCAAGCCGACGCCAACGCCATGACGATATTTTTCTTCGTTTTACTGGCATTGTTATGTTTGACTCGAGCTCCGTGTTTTCACTGCCGAGTTTAAAATCAATATTGACAATGTATCGCCTGGTAGCAATGAAAAATAAGCCGGGGAAGGCGAAAAAATAAAGAGGTGGAAAAAATGAATAAAACAACACAGAATCTGTACTTCAGTTAGACCGCAGTCTCTTCTGCGAAGACTCAGAGAGCGGAAGAAGAAAATAAAAGACAGGGCCTTGAGAGAAAAAAAAAAAAAAAAAACAGGAACGATTTCGAAGCGAGCCCAGCAGACAGGATGCTGAGAGTCGGCTTGGCATGGGTGAAAAGCACACAGAAGGATGGAAGTTAACAGAGGAAAGAATCACAAACAGAACAGAGGGCAGTGAAAATGGGATCAAAGTCTTCCAAGCCACCTTGAGGTTTTTGTTTTTTTTTTGCCCGCCACCTGAACCTGAGCCTGCTGTAGCCAGAGCGCTGAAAGCTCTGCCTCGGCGAAGTCACGCCGAGCCAACAGAACAGAACAGGAGGTGACCGGAGGACTAGAGCTCTCGAGCAATCTCATATCGGTCCAAGACGTCAAACAGCGGCAACGGGTCGCTTAAGTACCGCCACAGAGATCGCGAACGCCGCGCCAAACGTGCGTAGCGAATTATTTCTATTGGTATTCTATTTGTCACACCACAGTGCTGATGAATTCTCAATTCTGATTGGTCGGAAGATATAACAGCACCTCCGGCTGCAAGGTAGATCGCCGGTTAATATTAATGAGCGCGTTCAAATACGCTATCGTTTCTATAGTAACAGAGATAATGAATAAATAAACGGATTAAACACGTTATTTAACAAAGAAACGTTTACGTGACATTCATGGGAGGAGTCTTTGTAACAATCAGTAAATCTTCAGGAAGTCTTCAGGACAGAGGACTTTCTGGTGTCTTAGTAACATGACATGCTATTTATTTATTTATTTATTTATTTATTTATTTAAAAGACCGTTATAACGTAAGTGATAACAGGAACTTGAGCTCGTCAAGTAAGTGTATGCTTTCAAATTGGGAAGATGGACACAGTCAAGGGGTTGCTAGGCAACCGAGAAACTTCACTGCTGAGAATAATGTAGTGAATCACTGTAGCTATTGATTTATGAAGGATGTAAAGGTGGACTAACGGTGGAGATGAGACTAAAATATTGGGAATACCGACATTTACCTGAGATATGTTGGTAAAATACTGGAAAAAAAAATGTATGGCTAAAAAAAAACTACACTGTTATTACACCAAGCACTGGTTGTTAGCCTAACTGCCATGGGTTCTACCCATATATACTCGTACTCAGAATAATTAACATTATGTCACAACTCGAAAACTCAGAGCTATCCAAAAACGTCAAAGTAGCAAATAGGACATGAGGAGACCATCAGTCCATCCATTTTCTGTACCGCCTGAAGACTCTCCCAGGGAACTTGGGGCACAAGGCGGGGGACACCGTGGAAGGGGTGCCAACCCATCACAGGGCACAATCACACACACTCACACTCTACAGAGAATCTGGAAAAGCCAATCAGCCTAGAACAAATGTCTTTGGACTGGGGGAGGAAAGCGGAGTACCCAGAGGAAACCCCCGAAGCACAAGGAGAACATGCACATCCCACGCACAGGGCGGAGTCAGGAACCGAACCCCCATGCAAACTCCACGCTCACAGGGCGGAGTCAGGAACTGAACCCACATGCAAACTCCACGCTCATAGGGCGGAGTCAGGGACCGAACCCCCATGCAAACTCCACGCTCAAAGGGTGGAGTCAGGAACCGAACCCCCATGCAAACTCCACGCACAGGGCGGAGTCAGGGACCGAACCCCCATGCAAACTCCACGCTCACAGGGCGGAGTCAGGGACCGAACCCCCATGCAAACTCCACGCTCACAGGGCGGAGTCAGGAACTGAACCCCCATGCAAACTCCACGCTCACAGGGCGGAGTCAGGGCCCGAACCCCCATGCAAACTCCACGCTCACAGGGTGGAGTCAGGAACCGAATCCCCAATCCTGGAGGTGCGAGGCAAACATGCTAACCATTAAGCCACCGTGCTCCCTAAAAGAGTAGACCTCTCATACGGAACGTTCTCGTGAACAAGTGAACACATGGCCCTATTTGTAGCGTGTGTTGTATTTCTAATAATCAGATTTCCTAACCTGCTGATTCTGTGTGTGTGTGTGTGTGTGTGTGTGTGTGTGTGTGTGTGTGTGCAAATGAAAGTGTTAAGCTGGTGCAGGAAAACACAGTCCCTGCAGTTTCATAAATTTATTCAAGGGACATTTGGACTTCTTCAAACTCTCAGTCAGCATGTTTTCCCGGGCCAATATAAATCTGCGTAACTCGAGCGGGCCGACCACTGGAGATTAGGATCAACTCCTACATGAATAATGGCTGATCACAAATCTGTTCGCAACAAATAAATCAAAGATGCCGAGAAACATCAAAAAAAAAATAAATAAATAAATAAAAGGTCACCTAAATGCAACCTTCTGAATAAGCCTAATCGCTAAAACAAAAACGACTCCGGGGCCTTAAATTCTCTTTCCTAAATGAATAAATAAATAAATAAATAAATAAATAAACCGGTCCATCCTACACACGTTTCTGAGATTCTCGCTCACGCCTCCATGCCAAGCTGGCTCCGCTCCTAGCTTTTTGAGAAAGCAAAATACTAAACTCATTATTTACTTTAAACCCACGGGATGTGGATATAAAAATGACATTGAGGGATTTTTTTTAAAGCTTTTCCAGCAACATCAACAAAAAAAAAAAAAACAACAACAACTCGATCATACGGACGTAATACGACACGCAGTCCGTCCTGAGCGGCTGTCGGATACGGTTAGCTGAGCAGACGATTTCTCTGATGTTACTGACACTATGATATGATGTGCTTGGCATCCCGGCTCAAAAACATCGAGATGACGGGTGGAAGGAGCGGTCACTTTCTTTCGAATTCAAAAGCATTATTCCTGACCTTTAAGCATTTTAAGCTACAAACTTTAGGCTGCGATTCCCTGCTGTGCTTGTGCGCTGAGATCCGGGTTGCCAGGTGTCCAAAACATGTCCATCATCTCAACAATTCAATTCGATTTTATTTGTGTAGCACTTTTAAAGATGGAGATCTCAAAGCAGCTTTACAGAAACATATAAACACAGATTTGAAGGGTGTGGATTTATCCCTATTGAGCGAGCCGGTGGCGACGGTGGCGAGGAAAAACTCCCTACGATGATATGAGGAAGAATGGGTGCAGCCGAAAGTTGAATGCGTGTATTAATTTCTGATTTAGATATCTGATTCATTAATAATGACTCTTCACTCATGTATCTGACTCCAAAGAATAATCCTCTAGTTAGAGCTAGAAGTATAAATACCTCAGTGTTCTGATTATATTAAATAAATAAATATTTAAGGCCTGATGTTAGAAGCGTGTCTGACGGTAAAAAGCCAGCTTTTCTGATGTTACCAGCCCACTGATGCTACAAGCAAACCCCCTGGGTTATACCAAGCATGTCCTCTTACACCCCTGAGCCTCTTTGAAATGGAAGTGACCAAGATACCGAATGGGAAATGAAACACTCAGTACGTTGACACGGACAACGACAATCCGATATGAACCCGATTACGACGATACTCTGATTAAGAAACTAGCATGTAAACAGCGATTACTGATGACCTTAATCCGATTAAAGTCATACTCGAAGTAAACACGAATCGAATTAAGGCGTGTGGCGTATTCCTGTTTTAGTCGCGTTACAGACACGTACACACCTTAATCACACTATTAACGTCGTGTCGAAATTTTCACCTCATTGTGCGACAGGACACGTACACACACGGCGGCGCTCAACCGTTTGACGCCGAACAAGAGAGCACGGCTGCGTCCCAAACCGCGCACTCACCTACTGTATAGAAGGCGAAATACACGTATTTTGCTACTATATATTAGGTAAGTCGCGACCGTGAAAAGGAGTAAGCGGTTGAGGATGGATGGATGGATAGTAGGTAAGTACGCGGTTTGGGACGCAGCCCACGGCTTCAAGCGGTCGTCTATTTGCGCGTACAGCACGACAAATAATTAACCGCACTTGAAGCGTCCGTAAAATTAAACAAGAAACACCCAAAACTGTACACGGTTCCATAACGAAGACCAACTGTACGTCGATACGTGAAATTCCGGAGGAACGTCGGACGGCGTGGCGCGGTGACGTAATGACGTGTGACGTTAATCACTCTATGTTCTATAACACGCAACACAGGATCATGAAAGGAGTATTCTAAAAGCGACTCATGTAAACACCTTAATCAGAATATCGTCTTATTCAGAATAAGCTCAGTAATTAGATTACAGCTGTCCATGTAAACGTAGTCATTATGTTTTAGGGCAGAATGGACCCCTAGCTGATTAGGAACTATATGTTAATTAAGTTCGGTGGGAACAAAGGAAGAATGTCTCCCAGTCCCGTTATTTATGATATCACCACAGCGTTCACCATGAACTATGGATTAAATGATACCAAACATGCCGTGAGGAAAACTGTAATTAAACACAGTCCAGATGACCAGTTTTAGTTTACCTGCTCTCTCTGAAACCCATTCCGGATCATTCCTGATAACCTTAATCAAATCACTGCCACAGTTTATAAACGTACCACGCACCTGAGCGTTAAGCGATTCGAATGAAGGTACTCATAACTGAAATATTTCCGACCTCCAACTACGAAACGCCGGAGAAAACGCCCCCTCGACTCGGGAACCCGGAACGGTTTCCTCGACTACGGCGGCGCCAAATCTCACAGTAAACAAAGCAGCACCTCTTAGCTTTTAAACGAGTACGAGTTCTACTCTATATAGTATTCGCTTCAGATCCATGAACGCACAGACGTATTCGCTTGTTAAATCTGTAACGCTGACTACAATACGCGTCACGCATCAGCGTTAGCTAGCTTGCTAAGAAAAAACGGAAAAGGGGGACGTCCATGGTTTGTTTCGTTTTGGTTTTGGTTCTTTTTCTACTTTGTAGCTCGGACGCACGCCGGCGGAAGAAAACGACACCGTTCCGAACTCGGACTTTCCGCTTCCGAGGTAATTCGATCGCAGAGCTATCCGTAACTGAGCTAGCAACGTGCGGCAATGACGAAAATACAGCAAATTAGCGGCAGGATTTTTCCTTTTTTAATGAATCCCTTCCGATTGCACGCTGTATTCTTGCCGTATTTTAAATAAATAAATAAACAAACAAATAAATAAGCAAATAGGGGTATAAAGCAGGGGGTGGTGACAACAACTTTAAGTGCCCATGATAATCGTACGCATCGCATAATCGATTACCGGCGCATGCTTACGTCTAAGTGAGCTTCAGTGCTGAGTCAGTGCACTGGAGAGTAATAAGAAAAGTGTTTAATAATGAGTGCACACAGCAGACTGACAGCTCGCTGTAACTACCAGGGATGAAAAAATATGAAACTTAAAAAAAAAAAATTCCAGTGCAGTGCAGCTCAGACATGCTGACGCTTCAAACTGATTCATCACCAGAGAGAGAGAGAGACGACTGACTGGAAGGGCACGGCGCGAGCGCTCGCGCCGTGATCAGAAGCGACGATGATGACGAGATAAAAGACAGGAAGATGAAGAAGACCACATCTGCGTGGGCCGACATGTTTACGCATCTTAAGGCTGTGGGCGAGGTGTGATTCAGCAGCGGTGCAGCCTTTGATCAGACAGAGGTCAGGCAAAACAACAAACCCGTAAACACTGCTGAGAACGCAGCAACCACAGGAGAAGAAACCGATCTGTCCTGTAGGTCACGCCGGCGGTCACAGGAAGTGAAAAGGAAGGATATGAAGCATTAAAAAAAAGGTCAATAAAGGACAGGGATGTGTCGAGTTTAGTAAATAAGGAATAAAACACTTCAAGGTGTGCTCGTATACGAAAATAATTAATGTATTGGGGTGGAGGGAGGCGGGTTGGGGTTTTTTGGTGGGGTGGGATGGGGGGGGGGGTGATACGGCCTGTTCCTGTTACCACGCCAAAGTCATTTATTTTCCTGAAAAAGCATGTCCTGGAGTGTTTTATTCCTTTTATATCACAGCATTTTAGCAATGGCTACATTTTTAATTATTTAACGACTGTCACACTTTTTTATCCATTTATAATTACCTTTAATGTTGTGGAGTCTATTCTGCCTTTGAATTTATGTTGTCTTGAGAGAGAGAGAGAGAGAGAGAGAGAGAGAGAGAGAAAGAGTGAGAGTGAGAGAGAGTGAGAGAGAGAGTGAGAGAGAATAAGAGAGAGAGATTGAGAGAGAGAGAGTGACGGAGTGAGAGAGAGTCAGAGAGAGAGAGTGAGTGAGAGAGAGAGTAAGAGAGAGAGACAGAGTGAGAGAGAGAGAGAGAGAGAGTGAGAGAGAATAAGAGAGAGAGATTGAGAGAGAGAGAGTGACGGAGTGAGAGAGAGTCAGAGAGAGAGAGTGAGTGAGAGAGAGAGTAAGAGAGAGAGACAGAGTGAGAGAGAGAGAGAGAGAGAGTGAGAGAATGAGAGAGAGTAAGAGAGAGAGAGCGAGAGAGAG
>NC_071259.1:30704719-30799719 GCF_023375685.1 Ictalurus furcatus | reverse complement strand
GAGAGAGAACGTCAAAACCGTCTGACTCATCGCTGGATTACCAACACAGGGTCAAAGCGGGAAAATTTGAAGACGACAACGCGTCGTGCAGGTTGTATTTTTCGTAGTATCGGGCCACATGAAAGCACGGTGAAGTCATAAAGAAACCCGCCATTTCCCAACTGCAGGTGTTTGCGTCAAAGAACAGTAAAAACGAGCCTTTCTAAAGCTTCGTGTCATGTGGAAGAGTTTCAGTTATTGCGCGTGGACGGGTTTAATCACGCTGCGAGGTCAAGGCTTAAAGGAAAGCAAAAAAAGAGTGGCACTTCCTGTTTGGGGAACAGCCTTCCGTTGTCGTCATTTCAGGCATCGGGTTTAGTCAAGAAGGAAACCGATACCAATTTAATTTCCCATTTGTGGTGAAAAAAAGAGTGACTTTACACACACTAAATGAAACCCAAATGTAGAGGGGATTTTGGTCAACGTAGCAAAAGCCTTTGTAATAGAAGTGTGACGCCGTGACGCTACGTGAACCTCTATCTGTTTATTGCTTTTGTACCTGTATCTGTATTTCAACTTGACACGAATGGCTCGGACAGTTCCTCGACCTCAGCTACATCACTCAGATCCATAATCCATGTAGAGATTATAGAGAATTTAATAAACAATTCATGTTTTAATCCTGCTCGTGCCATTGTTGTTTTTCTCTGTACCTGACTGTACCTGGAAAAAAAGGCCTAGGGAAAACACCCTGGAGGAAATTCACTTCTCACTACACGCAGTGCACCTAGCCGGGGGAAAAAAAGACCAGGAGGAAACTCACTTCTCCCTACACGCAGTGCGCCTAGCCGGGGGAAAAAAGGCCTGGAGGAAATTCACTTCTCCCTACACGCAGTGCACCTAGCCGGGGGAAAAAAAGACCAGGAGGAAATTCACTTCTCCCTACACGCAGTGCACCTAGCCGGGGGAAAAAAAGACCTGGAGGAAATTCACTTCTCCCTACACACAGTGCACCTAGCCGGGGGAAAAAAAGACCAGGAGGAAATTCACTTCTCCCTACACGCAGTGCACCTAGCCGGGGGAAAAAAAGACCTGGAGGGAATTCACTTCTCCCTACACGCAGTGCACTTAGCCGGGGGAAAAAAAGACCAGGAGGAAATTCACTTCTCCCTACACGCAGTGCACCTAGCCGGGGGGAAAAAGACCTGGAGGAAATTCACTTCTCCCCATAGACAGTGCAACTAGCTGGTAGAAAAGGCCTCAGTACAGCCCCTCTGACAACCGAAAGGGAGGCAAACAAATTTAGTTTCCCAAACTATAAACAAACTGGTAGCTGAATTGAAACCACTGTTACCCTGACCAGGCAGTTACTCAGGATGAATGAATGAACGCTCAGTACAGCACGTTCACATTAACTCACCCACAAGCTTCTACTATTTTTCTTTTGTGCTACTTTTTTTGTCGTACCAGTAAACCCGTCTAGTCTTTAGCAGATGCTCTGTGAACCTTTCAGGCTAGCATCCACTTCGTCTCCTGGTCAGCCAGTCCTCCGTGACCTGTATCCGCATACCGAAGCACGACTGGCTCTTACATTTTATAACACTTGTCACATCTGTCACACATTCAACCCTAACAAAAACCTGCATTCTGCAGGATCCCAGTGCGGATGAACACGCCTCGTCTCGTCCAGTTCACATTTCTGGCGAGCTTCCCATTCGTATTCGCATTAGTATCTGTAGTAAAGGTCGGCGAGAAGTCGTTTTCTATACTTATTCTGAATTTGACCCATTTAATCAGGTAGCAAATCAGTGCACGCGGTGGACGACATCTGCTTTACAAACACAGCAGTGTTCCTCGTTTACTTTAACAGCCAGATGGGTTTATAAAGCCGGCACTTGTATAAATTGCACCTGGGTTTTTCCGCTTGTTTTGCGGCCCTCGGTTTGTCGGTCCGTTTACTTTGAGGATCAGCGAAGCTAATTGTTCAGGCAGTGTATCCAGTGTGAAGCGGAATATCCGAGTAGCCCCTTGCGTTAAAGCAAGAGTTCAGCCAAAAAAAAAAAAAAAATACAAAATATAAAACAAAATAAAAACATTTCAATTTTAACCTCCTCCTTATGAGCTTGTCTACAAAGTTTGTTATTATTATAGCTCTGTACTGGAGCTACGAGGCTAATGCAGCTTATGGCTAGCTAGGGTTAGCATGACTAATCATCACACGCTCACACACACACACACACACGAGACCTTGTAGTACAACCATTTGTAAATAAGGTAATCCACAATCCCAAAAAATCAGATCAGGTAAAAACGAGGCTATGTTGAATCCTGAGGGGGGAAAAAAAAACCAGTGAGGTGAAAATTCGATTAGCCAAAAATATCGCAACATCAGATCACGCTAGTTGAAGTCAGCAACAGATTGCTTGGGGGCGTGCATTGTTTAACACGTAGCTAAACTCTTGTAAATGTTTCTTTAAAATTTGCTTACAAGTTTATAGTGGGGAACTTACATGCTTAGCTAGCATGCTTTTAACAGGGGCATGCAGCTGTTGGAGTTCTAAGGCAAGGGGAGATGAGGAGATCACACACACACACACACACACACACACCATTATGAGGACATAGATATGTCTATCTGCCCTGCGACAGATGTCAGAGTATTACTTTTGTGACCTAGGATCTCTCTCTCTCTCTCTCTTTCTTTCTCTCTCGTGTCAATCTCCAGGATGATTAGTAACCCAAGACTACGTAGAGAGCGTGAAACTCCCCAGGAAGTCTCATAAACACTCTTACAACTTACAAACTTGCATCACTGTCTGCTCCACAAACAGATTTTTTTTTCTTTTTTAAACCATATGTACCTCCTAATACGTTGTGGAGATGTTTATTTGACATTTTCGAAGGCGTCTTAATCGAGTTAAGGGAGTAAAACCAGAGGACTGTAGGATTGTAAACAGTAAAATGTGAACGTACGGAATTTGAATAAGTAGATGAGATGAAAACTCCGATGCGATTCCTTCTAACAGCTCTAACAGAGAGCGAGTTTGGTGTGAGGCAGCAGCCAGGGACCGACCGGGATTAGTGAGGGTAATGGAACAGCGTTTATTGCTTTTTAAAGCCGCGCCGATGAGAGTCTTTCCGGCCTCTCGTCGAGGCGTTCGCGGGAACGATACTAACGCGGACACGGTCGGCGAATACGCAGAGACGAGGACGATTCTTAAAATAAGGAGCGCGATAAGGAAAGCCGGGATCGATTTCAAATCGACGCCGCGTCAATGATCGAACATCGAAGCTGAGCTCCGTGTGGACTCGCCACTGAGCTTATCGCGCTCAGCTGCAGCGTAATCAGTGAGGTTTCGTGTCTTCTTATCAGCCGGAGGCAAGGCGCAGGGTGACGTTAGGACACACAGAGTTGTTTTCAGGGTGTACGTGCAACGACTGGCTTTCATAATGCCTCAGTAGGAAAATGAGCTGGAGTGTGAGGTAGGCGTTTGTTGGACAGCTCTAAAATGGTTGTATTCGCATCTACAGGATAGAACATCCGCTGTTAGTTTTCACAAACGCTTTGCAAAGTGAGCTGCGCCACTTGTAGATGATTTTCCCTACGGTGGAACGATGTATTTCAGATCATTTTAGCTCTTTTTAAATCCCTCGCCAGACTCACAGGCATCCACAACCTTTTTTTTTTCTGAAGGCCTTACAGAACTCTTTAGATCTTAGCACGATGACACCACACACCTCAATAGCAAAGAGAACACCAGGCACTAGATATGAGAGCGGTATAAATAAGACACTTTCCATCTGCACTCCCTGAGCAGGTTCTAATCACTACTGGCACCTGATCTTAATACACGTGAGATTAATTTTACGGATTTGAATAACGTGATAAATGTACGGGGTGTACTTACTTTTTCCATACTCTTTCATCTGCACATTTCACTTGTGAAATTTACTACAAAACGTCATCCGATCACATCCCACCATGCTGCCGCTGATTGTTTTCCCATAACTGCATGTCCCAGCGTGTTTTATTCCTTATTTTAAAAGACAGTCTGGCTTAGCGGCGGTCGAATTTATGACGTGTTGTTAAAATTATGTTTACGCAGACACACAGGCGTGCTTTAGAGATTTCCAAAAACTCCTTCACGTGTTTTTCTTTCCGTTCATGTTATCTTTACGTGGCCGGCTTTGACATTGCTCGCTGTGCTCAACCGTAGGGACTGTGGGGGTGGGCGAGGCGCCGGTGCCGGGACAGGAATCCCAGACGCATTAAGTTATTGAACGTGGACAGACACGGCGTGTGGGCGGGAACGCTGCAGCTCTATAGATCTCTCCTGAGGCAGGGCAGACAGGCTACAAGACATGAGTTCCATATCAGAGCTGCTCTAATGAGAAGCAATTGGGAGCGATGGAGGGAGAGTGGATGGAAAAGAGAGCCAGAAAGAGAGAGAGATTAATAGAGAGAGAGAGCAGGTCAGAGAGAGGTTACCTCTTACAGTGAAACGTTACCGCAATATGCGCTAGCAATATAGTCCCTGGTATATTCATACCAACAAAGCTTTCTCGATTTGAATTGAACCGAGAGAAGGCACAAAAAAAAAGGTAAGACAAGGAGCGAGAGAGATGATAGAAAGAGATAAGGACAGCATAAAAGAGGGCAAAGGTACGAATGCGCATGTTTACACCAGGCAGTCATACTGTACACAGGCAGCTGACTACGCGCAAAGCATGCAAAGCATCCCGTTAGGGGTGCAAAAGTAAACCCCCCCCCCCCCCCCATCCCACATAGACCTGAGTTGATGTTCACAAAAAAAATATGATAATTATATCGTGAGCTGACATAAACGTGCAATGTTTTGTGACACAATTGGATAACTAACATAGCTAATGAACAAGCTGAAGTCAGTACTGTAATATTCTAAAGCTTTATGAGTCCATGACATGCGGGTTTCTTGTATGCTCGTTAAATAGATAAATTAAGTCAAATAAATATTCTAACCTAGCAAGCTAACAATTCTTTTCCCCCTATGTACATTGAATAACTTGCACAAGCTAGCAAACTACTAATCATTCTGATAGTAATGCTACGCAAGCTAGCATCTGTAACTCATCTGTAACTGTGTCTCTCTCTCTCTCTCTCTCTCTCTCTCTTTTTTAAACTTTTCTCTTATTGGGAAAAAAGCCTGTCCTTCAAACATAATTGTAATTAGTTGTTAGCCTACCTTTGAGGCTGACTGTGCTAGCTAACAAAAGCAAACCTAGCAAGAAAAAGCTTGTACTGTCAGCACAGCTTATAATTTGGTGAGCTTCTTCTTTGATTTAAACTTCGCTTGGGGTTTAGGTTTCATTTTCTTCAGGAACGAACATTTCCTTTCTGTTTGCACTAAACGACGTGCTAGTTAACTTATCCAACGATAACACAAGCTAGCACCTTGAGCTAACATAAGCTAGCAACTCTGCTAACTTCACCGCAGCACTTGAAATTGTGTGTCGCTGCAGGAAAACACAGCACAGGACACACACACCGTGCTTGAGTTTTTTGTGGGAATATGTTTAGGTTTTGTCCACAGAAAAGTGTTTTTGGAATATTTTTTCTGTGTGTGTTGATATTCGGGTCAAATTGGGACACTGTGCCTTTAAGAGAAGCACCAGTGAAACACCTCCCCCTACTGGAGACCAGTGAGCCGCTGAACTTGACCTGAGCTGACCCTCGTCCTCCCACCCCTCCCAAATTTCCGCTGCCGGAGCGCCGGGGCACATTCCTGCCTCGCTGTTTACCGTGTGTGTGTGTGTGTGTGTGTGTGTGTGTGTGTGAGCATGCAGGAACGCCCTGCGCTGCTGATTTACAGTGTATGTGAAGTGACCGGAGAGATATGTGTGAGTGTTTTTGTCCCTCGCTGCACACCGTAGAGAGAGAAGGGGGGACAGGCGCAGGAAGGAAGTGAGAAGGAGGACGAAGAGCGCAGGACGAGTGCAGGCTCTCTATCATTCCTGCCGGGTGTCGCTCTTTAGTCAAACCACCATGGAGTTTGTTTTGACATCACTTCATGCCAGATTTATTCCCGTGATTGAGAAACTCGCAGGAGGGAGAGAGAGAGAGAGAGAGAGAGAGGGAATGTGTGTGTGTGTGAGAGAGAGAGAGAGAATGGAAAGTGAGCCACATCACATGGCCAGAATATAATCGGCAACTTAATCCTGTTAAAAAAAATAAAAATTAAAAAAAAACAAACTAACAGACAGGACAGAAAATGATTATGTATGTGTGATTGATGTGGCACTTGTTTGGAAGAAATGAGACACTCAGGAGGCCTCTCTCTCTCTCTCTCTCTCTCTCTCTCTCTCTCTCTCTCTCTGTGTACGTGTGTGTGTGTGCGTGTGTGTGTGTTTTCTTGGAGCTAACGGTTCATGATGAGTCAGGGTGAAGGAGAGAGCAGCACGGTAACGCTTCATTAGCAAACATACCAAAAAACAGAGAGAGAGACAACACAGGACTGAACCACAACACACACACACACACACACACACACGCACACACACATGGAAGTAAAGGAGACACTGCAGCTTTAAGAATGAATGCTGAATGCTTGCCTCTTCCTCTCCCTTTCCCTCTCTCTCTCTCTCCCTCTCTCCCCCTCCCCCCCCCTTCCCCCTCTAAATGGAAAGCTCCAGCTCCTTATCTTTGATTTTACAGCCAAGGCTTTGTAGGCTATTTGGCGGGTCAGGTGACTCTCGGGCTGCCTCTCCGACCCAGACGAGTGCGGCTGAAGGTCGAGAGGGAGGGAAGAGGGAGGTAGACTTTCTCTCACCCCCCCCCCCCCCCCCCCTTCTCCTCAGCAGACGTTCTCCCGGCTGGTCTTCCGGTCACGGTCCAGTGACCAACCAAATATTGACGCTTCTCAAAGATGTGTGTGTGTCTAGCGAAATGATTCGGCCCCCGGTGTCACATTTGACTTATGTGTACTCTTTCACACACACACACACACACACACACACACACACACACGCACACACACTTTTATGCGTCTAGCAGTGCACATTTGGAGTCCGTGGTGTGTTTTGTTATGTCGGATTTCCTGACACAGTAGAGGGAGTTTGCTAAAGAGTAGAAAAAAGGAAAAAAAAAAAAAAGAAAAGCAGCCTGGACGGATTCAGAGATGAAGAAGGCAATTCATCTGTGGGGGGAATTCAACAAACACGCTTACTCACCACATAGTGAGTCACTCCTGCCGCTGCCACTCACACAAACACACACACACACACACACACACACACACACACAGAGAAATCATCATTCTGAAACGGAGACCACTCTGGAGCATCGACTTCTTGCTACTTCTGCACTCACGCATGCAAGCTGCAGCTGCACAATTGTGTATTGTGCATTGTTTAATATCATACCTGCATTAGTGACGCCTCCAATATGCAAATGAGCGAAGCAACCTCATCGCAATCCATAGTCCGTGCAAAATCCACCAAATACAGTACACACTCCTGACTTGCAGTGAACGATATAACAGCTGGCCAGATGTTTACGTCCTGACAGCTCGAAAAAAAAAAAAAATCCCTCAGAAAGTTTTTAAAAAAAAAGTTTGCACAATCCCCAAGACAAATAAAAGACGTATAGATTAACTGTGGAAGAATAAAAATGTCATACGGCTATCAAGGTACCAGGCTGAAGTTGTCTATAACGGTGCATCCTGATGTGTTTTATTCGTCTTATCCCACAGCAAATCCCTTACTTCCTGTTATCTCTTTATCAAATACTTAACACTCGTTCCCTCACCAGCTGACGCTAACGGGACGAACTTTTACAGAAAGCGTAAACAGCTCGTCTGTCGTGAAGATGTCGGACAACTTAGAGTCACAGAGAGCTGGAAAGCGCCGATACCGGAGACTCCTTCCACGGATGCAAAATAAACATCCGTCTGACAGAAACACGGCACCGTGGCAACAATTACACGCGCAACTCCTTGCGTACGTTGCGGGTCGTTATTATAGGAAGGATAACGTGTTAGAACGAGCGCATTTTAAAGAAACCTAGAGCTGCGCTGTTGGAAAATTAATCAAGCAAGGGCAATTTAATGGCCAATCAGAATTGAGAATTCACCGTGTCATGCGATACGCATCAACGAAAACGACTGAAAACTGAAACAAATAAATTGATTAAAAATAATTCTGATATTAGCTGGCATAGTGTTCTGTTACATTTAGGTAACAGCGCACTAACTGGAACAATCATCTACACCTTATATTTTGCAAGTAGAAGATTCTGGCATCATTAAAAAAAATGCATATTTAACACAGAAAAAACAGAAGGTAAAAGGCAACAACCAGATTTTAAATTACTACTTTCAGCTAGTTGTTACTACTACTAATACTATTACTTCTACTAGTATTGCTACTACTACTATTACTATTACTACTACTATTATTACTATTACTATTACTACTACTACTATTACTATTACTACTACTACTACTATTACTACTACTACTACTATTACTACTACTATTACTATTACTATTACTACTACTACTACTTCTACTACTATTGCTACTATTACTATTACTACTACTAATACTACTAGCACTACTATTACTACTATTAATACTACTACTTCTACTACTATTACTACTACTACTACTACTATTGCTACTATTACTATTACTACTACTAATACTACTAGCACTACTATAACTATTACTGCTATTAATACTATTACTTCTACTACTATTGCGACTATTATTACTACTACTACTACTATTACTACTACTACTACTATTACTACTACTATTATTACTATTAGTATTACTACTACTACTATTACTATTACTACTATTACTACTACTATTGCTACTATTACTATTACTACTACTAATACTACTAGCACTACTATTACTACTATTAATACTACTACTTCTACTACTATTACTACTACTACTACTATTGCTACTATTACTATTACTACTACTAATACTACTAGCACTACTATAACTATTACTGCTATTAATACTATTACTTCTACTACTACTATTACTACTACTACTACTATTACTACTACTATTACTACTACTACTATTACTTCTACTACTATTACTACTATTATTACTATTACTAGTACTACTATTACTACTAACACTACAATTACTATTACTACTACTACTATTACTCATAATAATAATAATAATAATAATAATGATAATATAGTAGTAATAATAATAATAATAGTAATAGTAATAATAATAGTAGTAATAATAATAATAATGATAATAATAGTAGTAATAATTATAATAGTAATAGTAGTAATAATAATAATAATAATGATAATAATACTAATAATAATGATAATGATAATAATAGTAGTAGTAGTAATAATAATAATAATAATAATAATAATAATAATAATATAATTTAGCTGGTTATTAGCTGAATTACTCTTAAAAATAAATATATCATGATATCCAAATTATGTCATCATATCATCCAGCCCTATTTGTCACTTTTTACACTTTTTAATATTTTATGTGTGTGTGTGTGTGTGTGTGTGTGCGTGCGTGTGTGTGATCTGAGTACAGATTCTGTTCATTAGCTCACACCCAGCCCTGCTAGCCTACACTGGTTTATAAGCCGCTGTAAATTTTAGCACCTCTCCCAGCCTGCCAGAGCAAGCAGGTCCAGTTCGGTATGATTTACAGCCTGAGGCTCGGCTCGGCCTGATCCCAGCCTTCCTGTATTTCTCTGTTTTTAATGTTAAACTTTAATATCAGCCTTTCTGTAGCATTTGAAGCATGGCTTAGGGGTGCTGCTTAACATCCCTCGCTCTGTCTCTGTCACTGTGTCCTGTACATGGGAAGAGATGACTCGGCCGTTTTTCGTTTTGTTTTTTCTTCTAAGAAGGGCGTTCCGTGTGATTTACACCAAAGCATGAAAGGCGTGACTGTGTCACCTAACAGCTATTCAGGGCATGCGGGAGTTTTACAGACGAACAACAATTCTCCATACTGCATTTATGGTTCTTAGAATCCCTTTCCTTCGTTTTCTTGCAAGACCATCCCACCCATCCATCCATTCATTTTCTATACCCATTATCCTACTGGGTCGAGGGGAACCTGGAACCTAGCATCGGGGACAAGGCGGGGTACACCCTGGACGGGGTGCCAATCCATCGCAGGGCACAATCACATACACATTCATACACTATGGACACTTTGGACACGTCAATCAGCCTACCGTGCATGTCTTTGGACTGTGGGAGGAAACCTGAGTACCCGGAGGAAACCCCCGCAGCACGGGGAGAACATGCAAGCTCCACACGCACAAGGCCGCAGCAGGAATCGAATCCCCAACCCTGGAAGTGTGAGGCGAACCACTAAGCCACCGTGCGCCCCTCCTTCCAAGACGACCGCCGGTTAAATGAGCCATCAGTGAGCACTACCTCTTTAGCACAACTCAAACTCACACACATGCTGACTCACCTCTTTCCTGCACGAAGTAGGCCAGGTAGAGATCCAGCTCCTTGACGGAGACGCTGATGTGGTGCGGCTGGACACACAGGATGTGGTTGGAGCACTGCGTCCCCTTCACCAGGCGCTCCCCGTCCGTGCTTTCCAGAGGAATTCCCTTGAACAGGATCACCATGACCAGGTCGAGTCTCCACACCTTGTCAGCCTGCCTCAGGCAGTCAATCCTTCTCATCTTGCCCTTCTGGTCGGGGTTGGAGAGCACGCAGCACGGCGCTTTCTTGCCCGTGATGGACAGCACGAAGTCCTCGCGGCACTCGGGTCGGATGTCCTTGCGCAGCTTGGCGAGCAGGCGAGACGCCCATTTCTGCTTGACCTCGGGCTTCTCGCCCAGCAGCTCGTCCTTGACGGCGCGCTCCTCGTCTTTGGTCATGCGCTTCTCGTGCTTTTTGAAGTACTTGCGTTTGCGCGCCTGAAGGTTGAACCAGGTGTAGGCGAAGGCGCGGACGTGCGGCAGCAGTGCCTCGATGAACGGATGGAACTCATCCTGGAGGGAAGAGGAAGACAGGAAATGAGTTCTAACTCTATACAATCTCAATAAAAAAAAAAGGTACTAAGGTGTACCTTTTCGTGGTACAAATCCCTGACACTGGGGAGGTCTCTTCAAGTGTAAACCTTTTATACCATTAGCTACATGGAGATAGTGTAGCTGTGTACTTTCCAAAGGAATTTAAAGGGGCAGTATGTAATATTCAAAGTCCTTTCCTTCTTGCAATTTTAATTAACAAACCACGAACAAGCCGTTCCTTTCCCCCAACCGACCACACCCCTTCTGTGAAAAGAATTTAACCCTTGTAAGTTCTGTCTTACTCAGATGAACCGCCGTCCCCTTGTGCACGTATTCACGCCTCATTCCCGTTTCCCGGGATAGACTTCGGATGCAGCACAACCCTGACCAGGACGGGAGCGCTTACTGAACATGAATGAACAAATAAACGAATCAATTAAAGCTGTATCTTTAAGAATAAAAAGGTATAGCTCAGCAACTGTGCTTCATCTGGAGGTGGAGCCTATTTCAGGGTCAGAAATATGAAAAATCCATAGCGTTATGGCGAAACAGAGGTTTCTTGGAAATGATATGATTACAATAGATCTAGTTTAAAAAGAGTTTAAAAATGACAAACTGCACCTTTAAGATGTTTCTGTTATACTATGCTTTCAATGGAGAACTGCTGATGTATCCGGACAGTAAAATATTTTAAGAACCGCATTACTGCAATAATATAGCAAACCGTGATGATTATCGAGACGTAAATCATAATATAACGTCAGCACACGTCTATTATCGGCATTTTTAGTCTCACTAAATATTTTCCTTTCTTCGTTTTCCGCTGAAAACGTCCTGGCAGAACCGCGTTTTTTGCGCAAGCGGAGGTTTTCAGTAAAAACATCACAGCCCACAGCAGTTCATTGTCACAGCATAACCACAGCCAGTCCTCATTTATCCAATTAGCTTTTGTTGACTATTTTCCTTCTTAGCGGTAAGTTTCGACAACAATACACATGTGTGCGTCTCCGAGGCTGCTCGCCGACCGCAGTTCCTCCTCTGTTTAGAGTAGAAGCATTATGTTTGGCCTTGCTAATCGCTTCCATACTCTGTGCAGTTGCATCGCTAAATGCCAGCACGGTGGTGGTGGTGGTGTGCTATAAAAAAAAAAAAAAAAAGACATGCATGTAGATCTGTTAGCAAAACAAGAAGCATATGCATCTGAAACTGTGTCTGTGTGTGTCTGTGCATACATGCATAGTCATAACGAGAGCAATGGAAGAAAAAAAAAATTCCACATACTAGTAATCTGTAGGATGCATTAGAGTGCATTAGAGTTTAAATGGAGGTCACGATTAGTCGCGATAATCGATCATACAACACTAGGACGTTTCAAGATATCGCCGTTACTCCTGCATTCCATTCAGGAGGACGATGTCTAACGTAGGAGCGGAAAAATAAAGCCTGTGTCATTTCGGTGGCAACGTACAGACTGCTCCACTGTTATTCCGTTCACCGGACGAGACTTGAGCTGGGAGTCGGGACAAAAATGTCGTACCAGGATACTTGAAGGCATTTCTACAGTGAACAATACGTGTCACGATGAGGCTCGGCTCGGAGAGGAACGGAGTACATGTGACGGCGTTACGTGATCCGGAGGCAAAGAACTGGTAATCCGTTACGGTTACGTCAAAAAACAAAGTAATCTGATTACAGGTACGTTTTGTAAAAAGAAATAGGAACACTATCATGATTACAGTGTTTTTCATTTAAAACCAAAGAAATGAATCTTTTTTTAAATTAGACACGTACGCTTTTTCGGACCGTCTAAATTTCAGAAAACATCCGGGATTCGGCTTTAGTTTCGTTATGATGCGCTTATGGTCTGATACTGCATCGTGTTTGCATTGCTTTACCCCCTCTCTGTAATTCCCGCCTTCTCGCACACCGATTGGTCGATTATGAAAGGATCGCAGCAACTATTGGCCAAATTCCTGCCTCTCAGCCGTTCGCCTTCTCTCAGCGAACGTGCGAAGGCGAAGCGCTGTTGTGTTCGGCGTCAAACAATCGCTTGACAATAGCAGCAAATGACAGCTGTCCTGAGTCGAAACCACGCCCATGACCATATAAGGTCATTTTTAATTTCATGTTATCGCATTGCTTCCTATTACGCGGCCATTCAAATGTGTAAATGATGGCAGAAAGTTCCGTGGACATTCAAAAGAATGTAAAACGCGGGCAGAGTGAAACCCATTTTATATATATATATATATATATATATATATATATATATATATATATATATATATATATGACCTTTTCAGTGTTTTCAAATCTGCACTCATAGTAACTGTTTTGAACGCTATTAAGGGATGGGCTCCAGGATTGATTGATGGACGGATGGAGGGATGGATATTCAGTACAATGTTACTTCAGTATGAATTTGAGAGTTTGTAAGTGCTATAAAAAATACCGACGATGCTGAAGTAACCAGATCTGATACACGCGATCATTATCTGATCATTTCTGATACCAGAAAACGAAAAAAAACCCCAAAAAAACAGTGGATTGGATATTGAAGAAAGAGCGAATGAATTTTCTCTGATTCGGTAACAAATGGAAAAAGATTGGATTTGGGTTTTGTTGTTGCTGTTGTTGTTGTCGTTGTCAGGATTGAGTTTTATTATATTTATACCTCATTATATTCGTTATATCAGCAGTGTAAGCGATTTTTGCGTGAGCTGCAGTTTCACGCAAAAGTGCTTCCGTTACAAGAAATCATTTATCATCTACATCGTCGAATCATCTCAGGAACAAAATATCGAACGGGTATCGAAATCTGCTGATACTCGAGGTTTCAGTCTTGGGATCTGCATCCTATTGCACACGTCTAGACGAGACTTCCTTTAACGTTTGAAGAAAAAAACAACAACAAACAAACAAACACTGTAGAAGCAGGAAGAGTTAGTTACTAATCCGTAATAAAAGCTGATTAATAACATATTCCTGTCGACAGAGAGCACATAATTCAAGCTCTGCAATTAAAGTCATTAAAACAAACAACGAACAGCTGGCAGCTTTATGCAGTAAAACTACTTTTCATAATGATATAGACAGGAGGCCTTGAACCAAGAACATCGAACTGTTCTTCGCACCATTCTTCTGTATAAACTCTAGAAACTGTTGTGTGTGAAAATCCCAGGAGATCAGCGGTTTCTGAAACGCTCAAACCAGCCACATCTGGAATCAACATCCATGCCACGGTTAAAGTCACAGAGATCAGACTTTCTCTTCATTCTGATGTTCGATGTGAACATTAACTGAAGCTCTCGACCTGTATCTGCATGACTTTATGCATTGCACGGCTGCCACGAATGTGTAGGCGTACAGACGTTCCTAATAAAGTGGACCGTATGTCTTATCCGTCATGCTCTGAATCCGTCCTGCTTTTCTTTTTTACCGTCGCAGATGACAATCACATGACAATAAACTGACGCGCGTTGACGGTATTGTTCCACAAGTGACATTTCACACACCGTTTCAACAGTTTATCTGCGAAAGTCGAACTTTTGTCAGTGTTTGTAAACACTACAGATAATTGTCGTTTCGCTACGATAAATATTCACGGCGCTCAAATAGTTTTCCTAACGTGATAATGGACGAAAAGCTAGCATCGGCACGTTCTGCGTCAGAGTCATAATTTGAAACGAGGATGCCAACATTATACAACTAGTACAGACATGAGACAGAGAGAGAGAGAGAGAGCGAGAGAGAGAGAATGAAAAGTGAGAGAAGGACAGATAGAAAGACAGAGAGATTGAAAAAGAAGTTGAGAGACCGAGAGAAAAGCGCAAGAGAGACAGGGCAGTGGGGAAGAAAAGATAAAGCCAGGGAGAAAGAGGGAGGGAGGACAAAGAGAGAGATACAAAGAGACGGAGCGACAAAGAGAAAAACAGAGAGAGGGAGACGGGGAGAGAGATTCAGAGAAGAAAAGAGCGAGATAGACTAAGACAGAGGAAGAGCAAGAAAGAGACAGTGCGAAAGTTTGACACAGACAAAGAAAGAAAGAAAGAAAGAAAGGAACTGAGGGAGAGAGCTGGAAAGATAAGAGAAAGAGACAGAGACACAATCAAAGAAAGAGAAAGATACCGAGAGATACAAAGAGACAGAGATATAGACAAAAGGAGAAAGAGAGAGAGAGAGAGAGAGAGAGAGAGAGAGAGAGACACAAAGAGAGAAACAAAGTCAGACAGAAGAACAGCAAGAAAGAGGCAGAGAGAAAATTAGGAGCACAGACAAAGAAATAAAGAAAGAAAGAAAGAGGGCTAGAAAGATAGAGAGAGACAGAGACAACCAAAGAGAAAGACAGATAAAGAGACAGAGTAAGGCAGATAGAGAGAGGGTTAGACAAAAAGAGAAAGGGGTGGAGAAAGTGGCAGAGAGACAAAGTCATATATATATATATATATATATATATATATATATATATATATACAGTATAAGAGAAAGACAGTGAGAGAGACACTGAGAGAGAGAGAGAGAGGGTGCAGTTAGAGGAGTGTAACTGAACATGACTATGAAACACGGAAGATCTCACGCGATTAATTGTTCAGTTCTCAAAAGCGCTAACGCTAAACTCTTCCAGCTGCACAAACTGTCTTTTCCTGAAAACCCAACACACAGCACCACATCATCACCCAGGGGAACGTCTCTTAACTTTCTTTACTCCTCCACATGTAAAGGGACCAGCTCCACCCAGCACCAAGCCAAACACGACTCAGGACTACACCGTGAAGCAACCCAGACATTCTCTCTCCACCACACAATACAATCGAAACCATTCCAGTTGCACCCAACACGACACAAAAATCACATGGCACGGTGCACGTTCACGTTCGAAATCCTAACCCTAGGTTCTGACGTTCACCTTGCTGACCTCAATACACCTCTCACGTCACTGCAGAGGATTAAGTGTGTGTGCTGACGTCTGGCTAGAAAGACAGCAACACTTAAAGCTGTTCAAGAGAAACCTGTTTCACCTCGTTCTCATGGTATACATACATACACACACTATACTGTATACACTCTAGAAGCTCTTGAAACCTCTGCCAGGAATCATCATCCAGAGTAAAATCATTTCCAGGGACAACTCTACACGTGCAGCTCAAAATATGCAAGCCTCCTAAGGACCTGCTACCTGATAAACTAACCAATAAGTGTACGTACTTAATAAAACAGCAACTCGGTATATGACTAGCACCTACTGCATACTCAAGGTTACTTTACAAAGCTATTTTCGAAACGGGAAACCAATAAGATTTATTCAAGCAAGTCAGATTCACTTACAAGGAATGTAACCTGGAAGTTGCTCACAGTAGCACAGAGACTGAATTGAAAATATAATGTGCTTTTACGTCCAGTTATTTGGACTCTCTTCCTTGTAGTAGGAGTTCAAAGCAATCGGCACATGGGTGATTGGATTGGTCGAGAGGCCCTGTCGTGGACTAAACATGGCATTGTCCAGGATCACAGCCTGCAATCAGGGCTGGAAGACCACAACCAATGATAGAGTGCTACAGTTACTATATAAACTGTCCAAGGCTTGACTAAAAAAGATCTGAAGAGAGAGAGAGAGAGAGAGAGAGAGTGATAAGGAGGGTGACTGCAAGAGAGAGACTGATGGAAACCAGGGATCCGGTCTGGAGCGCAGAGACAATAGGCAAAAAATGTGAATGGATAAGATTAACATACCTCTGCCTTTTGCAAAACAACCCTGAACCAGAGGTTTAGGAGGCCAAACACACCTCGGATTCTATGTCACCAATCAGTACTGTTGCAGCCGAGCATGCTCAGAGAAGCACGAAGACGAGTTACAGTCTCTAAGTGCTTAATTTCGCTGGAGGACCATAGGGAAATCAAAGCTCCTAAAATGGAGCGTGAGTTTACAGACAGGCCCGAGTCCCAACAGATGGCCAAGTGTGTACGTTCTCCATGTCCGGATAGAGCTGCTCTCATTACACCGACTCCAGCACAGGCAAGCCCACTGAGCACTCCTCTAGTGAAAATAAACATTCATTTGGGTTTCCTCCACCTAGCAGCCTCAAATGATACAGCTGGGACCACTCCGAGTTCAGCCAAGGCACGAGATAGACCTTGATACAGAAGTAGCTAGTAAAAAAAACGGATCAAAAATGAAATTATACGGACAGTGGATTAGTTTGGCTCTGCAGCTACAGCGATAGTGCCATTAAAGCGGAGTAAGCAAGATGGTGCAATAAGGAGGGTAATGGATTTACCAAACAATGGACTTTAAAGGGTACTAGAATTAGGAGGGGACTGGATTTACCAAACACTGGGCTTTACAGGGTACTGGAATTAGGAGGGGATTGGATTTACAAAACAATGAACTTTACAGGGTACTGGAATTAGGAGGAGATTGGATTTACCAAACAATGGACTTTACAGGGTACTAGAATTAGGAGGGGACTGGATTTACCAAACACTGGGCTTTACAGGGTACTAGAATTAGGAGGGGATTGGATTTACCAAACACTGGGCTTTACAGGGTACTAGAATTAGGAGGGGACTGGATTTACCAAACACTGGACTTTACAGGGTACTAGAATTAGGAGGGGACTGGATTTACCAAACACTGGACTTTACGGGGTACTAGAATTAGGAGGGGACTGGATTTACCAAACACTGGACTTTACAGAGTACTAGAATTAGGAGGGGACTGGATTTACCAAACACTGGACTTTAAAGGGTACTAGAATTAGGAGGGGACTGGATTTACCAAACAATGAACTTTACAGGGTACTGGAATTAGGAGGGGACTGGATTTACCAAACACTGGACTTTACAGGGTACTAGAATTAGGAGGGGACTGGATTTACCAAACACTGGACTTTACGGGGTACTAGAATTAGGAGGGGACTGGATTTACCAAACACTGGACTTTACGGGGTACTAGAATTAGGAGGGGACTGGATTTACCAAACACTGGGCTTTACAGGGTACTAGAATTAGGAGGGGACTGGATTTACCAAACACTGGGCTTTACAGGGTACTAGAATTAGGAGGGGACTGGATTTACCAAACCTGGTCTTGGCGAGATACTGGAGATACTTCCACTGACTAACTTGACTAATGACTTGACTAGTACTAAATTTATAGGGACACTGGATTTGGCAAATCTGAGGTTGGTGGGGTACTGGAGTAAAGGGGGTACTGGATAAAACAAAAACTGTGGTTGGTTGATTGAGTACTAAGTTTAGGAAGACACTGGATGTAGATTGTCCTGCAGTGTATTTAGAAGGTCTTCCATTTACCACACAGGAGTTGTCGAAGTACTGCATTTAGAAGGGACTGGCTTCACTGCCACATTGGAGCATTTACACAGTTACTGTTACACTACCACAGTACAGGAGCTAGGATGCTACTGGAATTACTGCCTCTCTGGAATTGGTGGGGTGCTAAATTTCAAATTGTCTTGCGCTCACTACCATGTTGGAGCTGGCAGGATATTGGCGTTAGAAGGTCTTGAATTTATCACACTGGAGTTAGCAGTTTAGAAGATCCTGAATTCATTACCACACCGGAGTTGGCAGGGTCCTGAATTTAGAAGGTCCTGAATTAGTGTTACATTGGAGTTGGCAAGGTACTGAATTTGGAAGGTCTAGAATTTATCACTAGAGTTGGCAGAGTGGTGGATTTTTAGAAGGTCCTACTCCAGTGATTTACTGCCACGCTGAAATGTAAGCAGAGTTCTAGAGGCAGTGGATTTCTCTGAGTGTTTGGAGTTAGAAAGGCAATTTTTTAAAAATTGCAGGACCCCTCCCTTCCTAGTAGTACTCTGTCTAGTTCCATTATCCTCTGCTGTTTTCCTAACCCCCTCCCCACCCCAGCCTCCAGTCACCTCTGCTCCACTCTCGCCTCTGTACAACTTCCATCTGTGCAAACCCAAATTTTACAAGCATCCGAGGACAGCCGCACAAACCTCAGTCTCCTTTTCTCACTCTCCCTTTTTCTCTCCCTCTATCAACCTTACACATTCGTTCCTCGACTGTTTAAATCAGCTCTGTCCCGAACTGGCCCTTCTGATGATTCAGGAGATTCAGGAAGATCAGGTTGAGATGGTGATCATTTATCTTGAGGTAAACCTGCTGAGTATTTGCAGGAGCAATGTGAATGCACAAAAGCTTCCAAAGGAAACCTCTTTCTTCCCAGTCTGTCCTTTTCTTTCTTTCCATATTAGGGCTGGCCATGGTCCAAAGGAACACTCTGCTTCCCCTATGGTCTTTTGAGGTCGTGCAGTAATGGTGAGGTGTGCTGAGGATACACAGAGGTGATGGATTGGCTCAAAAGGGGCTAATAACCTTGAGATCTGATATGGTTCTCTAAGCCCTACAGTCTTACCCAAAAGTTGCATTTTGTGGTGGGCGTGGTGGGGTCGGGGTCGGCTGGTGGTGGCGGTGGTGAGGTGGGGGGGGGGGGGGGGTTGTGCGAGTCCTCGGATACTCGGCTGCAAATGGGTGGAGTAATAAAAGGGTTTGGGACACAGCATCATCAAGAACTTGCAGTGTTCTTACTCAACCAAGTTCATTTTGCCACGCCCTACACCAAAAGAGAACTTGCACGGAAGCACTCCAAAGGAATACGAATAGTCCTATCTGAAATGGTGCACTCAATCTCATGTATTCAAGGGTAAACAAGTTTTTTTTTTAAAAATTGGGATTTGGGAACTCAATGGGTCATTACTCAGCCAAACTGTGTCATAACCCTCGGGCATTTTTTTTATTCAAACATAAATTAGCAAACAAAAGAACTACCAAGGAATACAATTAGCATACCATGGTGAAAGCAACCCCTTGATGCAAGCTCTAGATGAAGATCGGTAATCATTTATACGCCATTAAATTAGCTGATAGATGGGTTGGGTTCCACATAAGAGGCAAAAAAGTTGCCTTCCTAAACTTCGCAACCCATCCAAATATCTTTTTCCTCCATCGATGTGAAGATCTTATCTACAGAACACTGCAAGGGAGGTTGGGTAAGAGGCCTCTTTTCACTGAGCACTCAAAATCATGGAGTAAATGCTTTAGGGTGTGTTGTTACAGATAAATAGTCAATGATTGGATGGTGCCATGCAGCAGAGTTGATTATTTTCCTAAAAATGCACATCCCAAAGTGTTTAAACCCCCTTTTATACCAATTGTTTCATTATTAATTGTACGTTTTGTCAAGTTATAGTTAGTGTATATTTAATGCTGTGGCACATCCCTTGTGGTACTGTGGTAATGCTGTGGTACGAGTTAGTTATTGTTATATAATCACTTACATTACAGCAGCTATAAACGTTTGTTCCATCAGCAGTCTCTCTCTTTTTTTCTGTGTCTCTCGAAGCTAATAAGCTAAAAAGTGTAGCATGCTACGTTATTTTAACGCAACTGAAAGAGTTTCCCATGTTGAAAAAACTTTTACTGACTTTTACAAAGCACTGACACTAGAGACTCCTTCCAAAAAAACCATTTTGTTACTTTAGAATGTGAAAATCTGGACAACCTTATGGATCTACCCTGGGCTGGAAGAGGATGATGAAGATAACAGGGCTGATGATGAAGCTGTTTTGGTTATTAGGGGTTTACTGCTGGTTCCTTAACGAGTTCCCTTAAAAAGCCTTAACACACACACACACACACACACACACACACACACACACACACAAAGAACTGAAGTCTGGTTCTGAGATCTTGTTAGGGAACACACACACACACACACACACACACACACACTTTATAACTCTTACACAGTAAGACACATTCAAAACATAACACATAACTTGTTAGTGCATACACGCACACACACTCACACACTCGTTACAGACCTACACACACACACACACACACACCAGAGGAGAGCGGTGGACCGTCCCAGCCGTGGTGGCGCAGTAATCGAATCAGTTTGTTATTGCAGAGATGGA
Organism: Ictalurus furcatus; assembly: GCF_023375685.1. Taxonomy (NCBI): domain Eukaryota; kingdom Metazoa; phylum Chordata; class Actinopteri; order Siluriformes; family Ictaluridae; genus Ictalurus; species Ictalurus furcatus. The sequence goes on along the minus strand of NC_071259.1, from coordinate 30,778,750 downwards.
AATGTGTTTTTATTCAGGCCCGTTGCCAGGATACCATTTTTATTATGGCTAACACAGAGAATTGTGATTTCTTTTTCGTTTCACGTGGATCTCTTTCAGAACATAAACACTCGGAGTGTGTGTGTGTGTGTGTGTGTGTGTGTGTGTGTGGGAATGTCTTGGGGGTTGGCTGGTGGGTTGGTAGGGTAACAGAAAGCTGTGGCCATGCACACACACACACACACACACACACAGACACAGAGTGTTGCCACGGTAACCAGTTGGTGGCTAGCACGTGTCGCAGCCGGAGCCTTTCCCCGGCGATCTCCTTGAAAAAACTTTCCCTGCAGAAACCCAAGTCAGGAAAGACTTACTTCAGCTCCGAAAAATTCGGCCCTTTTTTTTTTTCTTTTTACTTTTTTCTTTTCCCAAGCCACATCATTACCAATCAAAATAGCTTCGCAGACATTTCAAAACTACAATTTGTAGTGGAGCCACGTTAACCGTTCCATTAAAGAACCACAAAAAAGAATCGCCATCTTTTCCCGCTTTTTATGACGTTATTATTATTGTACGCTTTAGCCGGGACAGAACGCGGCGTGCTGGAGCCGCACGAGCGACGAATACCTGCGCTGGTGTTCTTCAACCTGAAGATCTCTGTATGATTTAGGGCCAAAAATCCTCCCACTCTGGGTGGAGGCTCCGTTTCTCTTTTCTCTGTCGTCTATTTCTTTTACCTTTCACTCACTTTCTCTTAAGCCCCTCTTGCTGTTCTTTCTATTTTCCTTATCTAATATCTAATCAGCCTGAAAACTGAAATGTACAAAATTTTCCCCTTATCCCAAAGGTACTTGACTGGACTAGCCTCAGCGTCTGAAAGCTTTACTTTTGCACTGGCTCTACATAGCTAGCGTTGCTAAGGAAAACTAACGGATACGGGATTAACGCCGTGCAAACTATATACCCAAATCATCACACACTCTCCTCAAACCATGTCGAGTTGTTTCAGTATCTCAGTCAAACTTAACGATGTGCTTCCTGACCTGTACCTTTCCGTGTTGCTGGGGTGGTACCCTTATCTTTTGTACCTCTAATATGTAGTAAGTAAACATCTGTATATATGTGGCATCTGAAGGACAGTACTAAATGAAATAAAATAAGAACTTTAAACAAAATAATAACTATTTACACTGATTCATCCTGTTCAAAAGTTTACACCCCCTCTCCCTCCGGCTCTTAATGTATCGTGTTGCCTTCTTGAGCATCGGTGAACGTTTGTGCCTTTTGTTATAGTCGTGTACGAGTCCCTCAGTCGTCCTCGGTGTGAAAAGATGGATTTCAACTCAACGTCGTAAGGCCGTTGTTGGAAAGGGTTCGAATATGTAGAAGATGCTGGAAAAGCAAAGAACGTGCAAGACCTGGAGGATTTATTCTGAAGAACAGTGGGTAGTTCAACTGCTCAGGACGAACAAGGGACTCGTGAAGAACTCTCACAAAACATAAAAACATCATGTCGTCGATCATCCAGGTAACGACACACGGTATTCACAAACTTCACAATTTGTACATTGTCAAAATCGCTAATCCCACCCACAATTAGAGCCACGCCCAACATAACGAGTGATGACGATGAACTCCCATTGACTCTGCACACGTACAGACAGGTCTCCCAGTGACGCTGTAACGCTGTCCGGCCTCACGCTACAAACAGATTCGAGGTGGACCTTAATCACGGACCTTACGGCCCGGAAAACCGGCTCCCCGGAGTGTTCCATAAAGTCTTTTAAATGCAACCTCAATAAATAAGCTATAGTTAGTTCAAAATGCAGCTGCTAGAGCGCTTGCGAGATCACGAAAATATGAACATATTACCCCAATTTTATCACCTCTACACTGGTTACACGTTAAGTTCCGTATCGATTATAAAATACTGCTACTCGCCTATAAAGCGCTAAACGGCCAAGCTACGTCTATTACGCTACAATCCTTCACGCAGTTTGAGGTCGCAAAAATCTGGACTTTTGATAATACCGAGGATATCAAAGTCTACCAAAGGAGGTAGCGCTTTTTCCCACGTAGCTCCTGAACTCTGGAATAGCCTTCCTAATAATGTTCCGGGTCCAGGCAGACTCTCTCAGTTTAAAATCCAGATTAAAAACACATTTCTTTAGCCTAGCATTCACATAATGCATCACATAACCTTGTACTCCAGTCATGTCTTCTGTCGAGCCACACATGATATTATGGAGATGCCAGCGATCCTGACCCTTTCTGCTCTCCGGATCTGCCTGATCCATCCTGATGCCCTACCTCTGGATGGAGCTCTCATCAACTGGAGGCTACGGCCTGGAGATTGCCGAGGACGGTACCGCTTGAAGTACCATGAAATGGTTTTCGACCTCAATTCCACATGGACATTCTCACTGGGACTACGGTTGCTGCGATGGCCTCGGGACTGCACTTACCACATACACTTTTACACTCGGGTCTCCTTTAGTGAACAGTGGACTAGTTCAATAAACGGACTTCATGTAGAACCCCTAATGAACTTTCTTTTACTTTCACACTATCCGTTGTTACCCAGATGAGGACGGGTTCCCTTCTGAGTCTGGTTCCTCTCAAGGTTTCTTCCTCTTAACATCTTAGGCAGTCTTTCCTCACCACCGTCACCACCGGCTCGCTCAATAGGGATAAATTCACACACTTAAAACCTCTATCCTGTGTTTATATGTTTCTGTAAAGCTGCTTTGAGACAATATCCGTTGTTAAAAGCGCTCTACAAATCAAACTGAATTGAATTGAATTGAATCTCTGCCTGAAATGCAATGAACAGCAGCTACGCTAATCCTTCTCCATTTGTTTCCTCTTCCTACCTCGGGATGCCCATCCCACATGCCCGCATGCCCATTCCCGAGGTAATCAGTGAATGTACCAGCTCCAGCTCAGAACCAGCCTCTACGAAGATTCTAAATGACACCAACACCTGCGAAGACTGGATGCTACCAACATCTAATCGTCACAATAACAAGCTCTACATGTGTTGCTCCTGGGATAGCAGAGGGCCTGACCCGTTCTGCCCTCCGGGCCGGCCTGGACCGTCCTGGTGCCCTGCTTCTGAAGTTCTCGTCGCTTGGAGGCCAGTCACTCTTGCTGAGGATGGCCCCATATGGTCAGCCTGGGGACTCTTGGAAGTCATGGAGATGGCATTGGACTGCAGATCTGGTCTTGGGACTGCGGTTGTGGTGACGGCTTTGGATTGCACAAACAGACGTTGTTTGTTGAGACTGTGCTGAATTTCCTGATTACTCAGTCGCAATCTTCACTGTTTTATCCTATAGCACACAGTTATAGAAGGGAATTATTTATAATTACACTACCCGTTGTTACCCAGATGAGGACGGGTTCCCTTTCTGAGTCTGGTTCCTCTCAAGGTTTCCGCCTCATATCGTCTCAGGGAGTTTTTCCTCACCACCGCCGCCTCTGGCCTGCTCATTTGGGACCAATTTATGGCAACGTCCATTGTGAACAGCGCTAAACGAATAAAGCTGAACTGAATTGAACGAGACACGTTCCTGGACTTCATGGTAACCACAAAGAAGTTCATTTGTAACCGGCGGAGTACGTCGTAATGAGAAAAAGTCACGATGAATCAATTAGCGAGGCCACAAAATTCCAATTATGACACAAGATCAGGAACACAGCGCTGTGAGAACCCTGGGATTGGGGATGATATGGATGAAAAATCCTATTGATTGTATTTGGACTCCACTGTGTGAAATATGTTGTCAGAAGACAACACATAATACATGACATTTGTGTGTGTGTGTGTGTGTGTGAGTTACTATTCTCATAAAATTAACGCGAATCTTTCCGATTGCAATCTAACTGTGTCAAAGGTGATGTTCTGTTGACTTCCAGCAGTGAGTCATACAACTCTCTCTCTTTCCCGCTCCCCCTCTCTCTCTTTCTTTCTTTCTTTCTCTCCCTCTCCCACTCTCTCTTTCTTTCTCTCTCTCTTTCTCGCGCTCTCTCTCACTCTCGCCTCTGCACAAGCTGAGTCAGCCATCGCCATTACAATAGCAAGAGAGAGAGAGAAACAAAGAGAAGTGGGGGGGGGTATTAAGGAGGGAAGACTGCAGTATAAGGGTTTGCTCGTAGCTCTGCTACTTCTGACCCACTTCCTGCCTGTTTTTTTTTCATGACCGCATGGAAATCGCCGGATATGAATTCCTGCATATCAGCGCTGCGAATCTTTGGCCCAGGACTCATTTCCGTACCTGCGACGTAACGGACGCGAGTTTAGATTTGCATTTGCGACTGTTACGACCTAAATAATGACGTAAAAGTTCTCAGCCAAGATGGAAAGCAGTGACACGCCGGACCGAAAAACAGAAACGGACAGAAAGAAAAAAAAAAACGCGGATATTTTTTCTTTTTTTTTTTTTAATCGCGTACGTTATAGCAGCTTTTAGTAGTTTCCGCAGCCACCCGTTTTCTCTCTCTTCGCCTTAATAAGGCGTAAACAAAAAACGCACGTGTCACGTGACTGAGAAAATCTCAAAGCGTAAGCTCTTCTGTACTGAAAACTGGAGACGCCTTCTGTAAATGCTACGCTACATAAACATCTCCTTACAGCCAAAATAATCAAGACTTCCTGACCAATCAGATTCGGGAATCCTGCAACGGCGTGATATACAGCGAGGGGACACTACTTCTCACCTTAGACGTCTCGATGCTGTAATTAACAACAACGTCTTCGCAACAAAGTGCTAATGTTGTTATGTGGTACAGGAATAAATTTTCCCTATCAGTTTTAATTTTTAAACCTATCTTCGTTTATGCTTAGTGAAATAACGATATGTTCGTCCAACTAATTATGTGACTTGTGCCCCAAATTGTAAAGGTGAAACTGTACGTTTGTTTGAAGGAATTTGCATGCTAACATAACTCCAAATTTTATATATTTCATTTACTTAAAATGGGCGTATTCGGCGATTTTGTATATCAGAAACTTTATATACAAACGAGCCAAACAATGTCTCATGAGGCGATGGTAAAAATCTTGACGTGATGACCGTGCGGCTTTATACTAGGCTTATACTAGTAGGAATACGTTCATGTGAATTATTTAGGTTTAACTACCTAAACCTCATAGCTGCAGGATAAATCTAAAAAAAAAAAAAACAAGCTTGCTAATTGTCTACAAAGGATTCCGCCCCTTATATTTGTACGCATGTGCAAATTAACCACGTCTATAATTCATGTGGTTGTTATGTTGTTTATAATCCCTGCGTTGGAAAAGCAAGCGGGTAGACTTGCCCGAGGCAACGCTAGCAGCGAACGGCGCGACTGGGAATCATTCTTTATCAACGTCTAACTGAATAATGAAGAGCTGTCAGCGGACGGCCACCTCTAATTATGACAAGCAGCCACGAGGGCTGCATTCCCATGCCAGATGAATGCACCTGTCCCATTAGCATATGAAATAACACCATTGACGAAAGAGGAAGAAAAAAAAAACGGAGAGAAGGTTTGTTTACCGAAGATTAGAAACAAGGACGGCTCAGCATAATGAAGTCCCACTCCATGTGGAGAACAATTAGCGCTATACACGGCCTGTCTTTGTGTCCCGGAGTGGCTCCGAGACAGTCCTGAGACGTCTGGTGGGAACTCATAACGTGGGAAATGTAGCGTTGAGACAAGAACGCCTCGTTTTAACCTTAAGCTTAACCTTAACCTTGAGTCAAGTGAAGGTATAGAGGAGAGGATGGTTACATTATTCACTAGGGGAGAAAAACATTCCAGTCTGACACTGGAAAAAGTTGTTTTTTTTTGCCACCCAGTCTTCAACGGTCCGTTTGGGTGAGTCCGTACCCATGATAGGCTGAGATTCATGTTCTTGGCTGACGGGAGTGGAACCCGACGTGGTCTTCTACTGTTCCACGTCAAACTTCGGTGTTTTGTGCATTCCGAGATGCTTTTCTGCGCGACACGGTTGTAAAGCGTTATTATTTGAGTTACTATCTCCTTCCTGGTCGAAGCTCGAACCTTTTTCCTGGCCTTTTTTCTCTGACTCTCTCTTATCAACGAGGCGTCTCCACTTACAGAACTGTCGCCGGCTCAGTCGGTGTTTTTTGTTTTCCCCACCATTCTATATAAACTCTAGAGACAGTTGTCTCTCAGGTGAAATTCCCATTAGATCAGGAGTTTCTGATCTACTCAAACCAGCCTGTCTGGTACCAACATCCATGCCACGGTTAAAGACACAAAGATGAGACTGTTCCCCATTGTGATGTTTGATGTGAACATCACCTAAAGCTCTTGACTTGTATCTGCACTATTTTATGCATTGTACTGCTGCCACATGATTGGCTGGTTAGATAACTGCATAAACGAGCAGGCGTTTCTAATATAGTGGACGGCAAGTGTGCACGTTGCTGGATTTTTTTTTTTTCCTGATAGTGTTATAGCACTATATATAACTATATATAACTACTTTTAGTCTTGAGAATCAAACAGCAAATCGTTAAAAAAAAATCGAAAACTTCCCTCAAGTTTCTAATTATAATTATTTTTTTTAAAAATAATTTTTCATTTATCAGCTACGAGTGCGTGTGATTGACCGGTTGGCACCCCGTCCAGGTCACCCCGTCCAGGTCACCCCATCCAGGGCACCCCGTCCGGCTTGTGCCCCGAGTTCCCTGGGACAGGCGCCAGGCTCCCTGTACAGAAGATGGATGGATATTTCGACATTGCACACCTCACCAGGATAAAGAGCGTATATGGGTGTTTGAAACCCTTTTAGAAGAGCACCAGGACGCACGACCGTCAGCGTTCAGCAAACACCTCCTCTTCAATGCGCTTCAATGCTATCTGCTGACGTGTTGCCCTCACCTCTGTCAGAATCAGGTCGTTTTGCACTGCCTTAAAGGCACACTGCGAGTGTCACCTGAACCTGTTCACCCAGTCCACACAGAGTCCCGGTGTGGGAACGGATCACAGAACAGCAGGGCTCCAGGCGTTTCCTCGAACAATGCCGTCGCTCTCATACAGTCGCACTGCGCCGACCGTTCCTGCGAGGCCTCAGACGCGTACACAGAGGCTCTGTGTCCAATCAATACCACTCCCAGTGAACCTGAGCTCCGCATGCCTTTCTATATTCCGCCGGAGTGTTACACAGTGTCAGGTTACAGCTTTCTAATGCGCTGCGCTCTGTTTTAACGCCCCCCGTGACATGAGGGTCTGAGTCTACTCACAGCTCTGTGCTTTCTGGGAAACAAACCTGATATTCGGCCCCTCTCCTCTGATGACTAATTCGGGTGAATTTGAGCTAAACGAGGGGAAAAACTGAAGTGATGGAACTATTATAGGACATTCCTTCATGCTGTTTTGCCTCCGTGTTGCAAATTTCTGACCTCAACGTTTGCGATTAACTGCATTTGACTGGACAGACGTGCAGGTTTTGCGGGTTTATCAAAGGAAGAGCACGCCACCACGAAGCACATGAAATGTTGTGGTTCGAGATTCTGGTGCTAGTTTGTGACGTGGTGGTGTATTTTTGCTGTTCCTGTGAGAAGTTAGCAGATGCGCATACATACGTCACAGCCCTAGGGACGATGTTACTGCTTGCACGGTTACAACGTTCGATATGAGGAAACAATCCGAAACAAAAAATGGTCCAGCAACTTCACATTAATGAGAAATGCAGAGTAGAAGTATTGGAGATGTCGGTGCGAATACTGGACTCAAAGTCCCAGAATGCAATTCGACAACGGGTTAAAGACCAACATGTCAATGAAACAAGTTTAAACGTAAAAAGCCAACTCAAAATAAATACTGGACCCCCTTTCGAAGATCTTAGAGGCTCCACTTGTGCACTGATTTATGCAGTCCAGGAAAACAAGGCATCCATTACGGAGGATTAGAGAGGATCGCCCGGTCACCGATAGTCCAAGCTCGCTCTCTCTCTCTCTCTCTCTCACTCCTCTGTGTCGAGCTCCACATGGTCATAAAAGTCACAAAGGTCATGATTCTTTGACTTCTAGGTCATGCATGTACACACTGTTAAGTAGAGGATACACTCAACACCCAATACACAACCTGTTCCGCTTAGGCTCGCAGTTTACACTGCAAAGACGACACAGTCAGCGCTGCATACAGTCCTTGCATTACGTGCGTTTGACGTCATGCGCCACGTGACTGCGAAACGGCTTGTACTTCCGGTTAGCAAAAAAAAAAAAAAGCTAATGTTCCATTTGAGACGATAACTACTGTTTCCATAAACGTTAAATAAACATCCACCGTACAAGTCCCTGTGTAAGATGTTACTATAGAAACAATAACGTATTAGAAGCACAACGCTATGATATACGGTAGCAATGCTTATATATATGGTACCATTGTCCTCCATTGAAGAACAGGGTAAAGGCGTGCTAACACTTTCGTCTCGAGTCAGTGATTATACACCTGCATTGTATAGTGACCCATAGGGATGTAACTGATACAATGCCAGACACTATATACACAAGGTAGAAGTACCTATTAACCTGGCAACTCGGCGTGCATCCGTAAATAGCAATACCAGAAATTCTCATCGTCCGGCCAGAGTTTTCATCAGCAGCCAGCTATTAGTGCGGGTCTAAATACTAAATAATCCCTGCTGCGTCCTATTATCAGAGCTTTTCCACGAAGGCTTATAGAGTTTCAACAACGTTCAGAATGCAGATTTACTAAAGCCAGGATATTGGGGCAGGAAACTCGCTGGCAATGATATCCTACCCTAACCTCTCCAGGCCTAACTTTCCCAAAGAATGTTCAGAGCCTGATGAGATTTCCATCGTTGTTTGGCACAGCAGAAAAGCAAAGTAAAAACTCGAAGACCTTTCAAATTAAAGGACACAAACTGGGTCCCGGTACCAGATATAAACTTATTAAACAGGAGTTTTTCGACCTGATTTATCCATCGCATCTGCAATTAGCACAAACCAGAATCCGTCTATCCATCCATTTACCATACCCACTTAGAACCTGGAGGAAGCTCCGGGAACTTGAGGAGCAACCCTGGACAAGGTGCCCATCCATCGCAGGGCACAATCACACACTACGGACCATTTGGAAACGCCGATCATCCTACAGTACAGTGCGGCGTTGTTTTTGGACTGGGGGAGGAAACCGGAGTACCCAGAGGAAACCCCTGAAGCACAGGGAGAACATGCAGGCTCTATGCACACAGGGCAGAGGCAGGATTTGAAACCCCAAACCGGTAGGTGCGAGGTAAACGTGCTAACCACGAAAAATAACAACAACAACAACAAAAAAACAACAACAACAACAACCAGAAAATATATCCGTTTGCACAAATATAAAGTCTAGGGGGAGTCGCTGAATTCCTTTGATGTGCATTTGCGATAGTGTAACCCAAATTCAAAAATACAACTGTTAAAGAATGAAAGTGTTAGGAAAGTCTTAGAAGGGGCTGATCTTTTGAAATTTGATCTTGACTTTGCAACGCTGGAGCAATACAGTACCACAAGTAACACAGTATTACGCCTAGTACGTGTGTTTGCGGCACCGATCCACTACCAAACTAGGGCATGATCTACCCAAACACCGAGTTTAAACTGAGCAAAGACGTGACAAAAGTTACGTCTTACGTAAAGACGTATCGATAGCGACGAAACGTAACAACCGCCCCTTCGGCATCCGCTACAAGCGAATACGCGGTTTTCCACTTTTCTGGTGTTTCTGTCATAGGCGTTCTAGTCTGCGGATGATGTGCATCACATCAAAGGTGACATTAAAAAGCCCTGGAGTATCCCTTTAAAAGGCCGAATAGATTTAACGCGCAGAGTCTGCACAAGCTGTTAGACCTGTTATTATTTAAACGCTTCTGTCATCACGGTATACACAAAACCGAGCTGTAAATCGCACCCATCCCTGATTGAGCCTGTTAACAGAAATTCAAAAGGCAGAGAGCGCTTTAAGTGCTTTTTAAAAACGTGCTCCGCACACCACGCTCTTTGTCTTCCTTGCCAAGCAAGTCACGCGCGAGGCTTAGCGTATAAATACGAACTAGAAAATCAGCCTGAGGTGCTGCGTCTGTGGCCAAGCGTGAAGCGCCAAACAGCGGTGTGAGAAAGAAGGTAAACCAGGAGCGTTCACAGCCACATCAATAATGAACGATCTGAAGCCAAGTGTGTCCCATCACGGTGTCTCAGCAGCTATTTAAAACCTGACGGGGGTAACGAGAAGACCAGAGACTCCTGAAGTAAGCCTCTAATGGAGATGAACAGCATCTTTAAACTACACCCAAAAAAAAAAACCCTGATTCTTAAATGCGCTGTGATAAAAACTAAATACCACATTCGGACGTTTACACAGGCTGGTGCATAAAAGTTTTACATTAAAATAAGTCAAACGTTCAGCACCGAAAATCACCTCTGATATAAAATACACATGATATTATAAGCGTAAATGTATTATGCTTAGGTTTTGTTTTTTGGGGTTTTTTTTTTTTTTCTTTTTTAATCATGGATAACAATTATGCTAATTCTCTTTTAAGAGAAGCAAACAGGCATCCTGGATCAAAAATACGGTACAATATAGAAATCAATAATATTCCAATGCATAAAAAATGACTTCGTAATCACATCATGGCACACTGACTTCAGATCAGATTTCTGTTGTTTTTAGTAATATTTTTTTAAAAATCCTAATAAATTTAGTAGTCATTTATTTATGTTAAAATTTCTTTACTGTGGTTCATTTATTTGTTTTAATAATCCGTTAGTGAATTTATTTGTTTTCATAATTTAAATAATTTACATGAACATTCATTTCATCTGTGTATGTTATATTATTGTTTAGATAGATATAGATATAGATATGTGGGTGTGTGGGTGTGTTTTCTTATGTTAATTTATTTCCTATAGCATGTTGTTGAATATACAGCAATTTAGTCACACAAGTTGTTTTAAATGTGCTTTATAAATAAATCATACTTGCTTTTTTTTTTTCTCTTAAATAATGGCTTGTCCGATTGAAAAACCAGTCAGACCCAAAGCCATGGCTTTATGCTGTACTATACAGCTACGAACGTTAATTTTTTTCCCCCCACTCGATCAAAATAGGTCCAGAAGGATTTCTCGAATTCTGCCCTCAATGACGCCGTGTGCAGACGTAAATCACGACTAAGCGATATCGTTTCATTCTCCGCCGGAGAAACTCTCAGTAACACAAAGCAGGTGATCAGACTAATTCCCAGCGAGCAGTGGTAATTAAATGGGGTGTAAAATGGTGGGCTCAGAGCAGTTTATGTACAATACGTGGGCCCTGGGGCGTGTGTGTGCGTGTATGTGCGAGGTCAGACCCGGGTGGGCCGGTGGGTTGCTTGAGGGGGGAAAAGCTGCCTCTCTGACTTCATCTTCCTTTTTTCTTAATTACATCAGGCCTGTAAGTGAATTTGGCTCGAGCTCCAGGCCCACGGACAGCACAGCTGTAACTCTGGAGAAATAAACTAGGTCTGCCTCTCTCGCTCTCTCTCTCTCTCTCTCTCTCTCTATGCCAGTGGACACAGATCAGAAGAGTCCAAACCAAATTAAATCAACTTTCAAACCTGATGAATAATTGATCAATTGAAAAGAAGGAGGATACAGAGCCATTTAATTATTTAAAGATCAAAACTGATTTTTGGGACACGGTGACTCCCGTTTGCCCCACTTAAGCACTTTTAAAAAAAAAAAAAAAAAAAAAAAACACACCAGGACTCTTTAGGAGGTCACAGTGACTACCTCGTCGTGTCCGCACAAAGGGAATGTGTTATATTAGTGAACACCTCTGTGATAGAGAACAGGTAGCCCAAAAGAATTACGACCAAATTCAAAATCACCTTATTGTTTTTCTTAAAACGGAACATTTACTCAGTTTAAACGTGTGATATGTTTTCTGTGTTGTATTGTGAATAACGTACGGGTTTATGAGATTTGCACATCCCTGCATTCTGTTTTTATTTACGTTTTACACGGCGTCCCAACTTTTTCTGGAATTGGGAACGTTATTCTGAAATTGTTCCACAAATTGTAGACGCGGTTTTTCGCAGATTGGTGAGCCTCTGGCCATCTTTACTTCTGAGAGACTCTGCCAATCTAAGATACTCTTTTTGTACCCAATCATGTTACTGACCTGTTGCCAATTAACCTCTAGCTGTTTCTTTTTAGTAACACTTACTTTTTCAGCCTTTAGTTGCAACCCTCGCAACTTTATTTCATAATTCCAAATTATGCTTATTTTGTATGGTGCGACCATTCCTATGGTGTGTATGATGTGACAAATCCTATGATCTGTGTGGTGCGACCAATCCTACGGTGTTTATGGTGCGACCAACCTGATGAAGTGTATGGTGCGACCAATCCTATGGTGGATATGATGTGACAAATCCTATGACCTGTATGGTGCGACCAATCCTATGGTGTTTATGGTGCGACCAACCTGATGAAGTGTATGGTGCGACCAATCCTATGGTGTGTATGATGTGACAAATCCTATGATCTGTATGGTGCGACCAATCCTATGGTGTTTATGGTGCGACCAATCTGATGAAGTGTATGGTGCGACCAATCCTATGTTGTGTATGATGTGACAAATCCTATGATCTGTATGGTGCGACCAATCCTATGGTGTTTATGGTGCGACCAATCTGATGAAGTGTATGGTGCGACCAATCCCATGTTGTGTATGATGTGACAAATCCTATGATCTGTATGGTGCGACCAATCCTACGGTGTTTATGGTGCGACCAACCTGATGAAGTGTATGGTGCGACCAATCCTATGGTGGATATGATGTGACAAATCCTATGACCTGTATGGTGCGACCAATCCTATGGTGTTTATGGTGCGACCAACCTGATGAAGTGTATGGTGCGACCAATCCTATGGTGTGTATGATGTGACAAATCCTATGACCTGTATGGTGCGACCAATCCTATGGTGTTTATGGTGCGACCAACCTGATGAAGTGTATGGTGCGACCAATCCTATGGTGTGTATGATGTGACAAATCCTATGATCTGTATGGTGCGACCAATCCTATGGTGTTTATGGTGCGACCAATCTGATGAAGTGTATGGTGCGACCAATCCTATGTTGTGTATGATGTGACAAATCCTATGATCTGTATGGTGCGACCAATCCTATGGTGTTTATGGTGCGACCAATCTGATGAAGTGTATGGTGCGACCAATCCTATGTTGTGTATGATGTGACAAATCCTATGATCTGTATGGTGCGACCAATCCTACGGTGTTTATGGTGCGACCAACCTGATGAAGTGTATGGTGCAACCAATCCTATGGTGGATATGATGTGACAAATCCTATGACCTGTATGGTGCGACCAATCCTATGGTGTTTATGGTGCGACCAATCTGATGAAGTGTATGGTGCGGCCAATCCTATGTTGTGTATGATGTGACAAATCCTATGATCTGTACGGTGCGACCAATCCTACGGTGTTTATGGTGCGACCAATCTGATAAAGTGTATGGTGCGACCAATCCTATGGTGTGTATGATAGAATCAATCCTATGATCTGTACGGTGCGACCAATCCTATGGTGTGTATGATAGAATCAATCCTATCGTGCAAAATCTGCTATTCTGAACTCAATGGCTAATAGGATATATAATTTATACATGAAACATGAATGCTATCCTTCCCACCCAAACAGTAAGGCCAATTATGCTCTCTAGGACTCCTGCTGTGGTGTGCCTGTTGTGACTCAAATAGCTGTGGTAACTGTGGGATTTGAACTTGTCATCTTTTGATGAAAGGGTAAACACTTGGACAGTTCAGAAATTATTTTCAAAAGATGCAAACCTAACATGTCCCTCATCTCTCCTCAGCTACGGGCAATTACACAACGAGCTAGTGCGCTAATCTTCATAATCCGTGCTCTGCCACAACAAGGCATCCACTAAGAGCTTGGCAACAAAGCTGCTTTAGTCTCTTGTCTTCCTCTCCTTGTGAAGCTCCTGAGAGACACAGGAAAGAGAAAGAGAGAGAGAGAGAGAGAGAGAAAAGGGGGAACCACCCTTTGAACGGTCTGCATTTGTAAGTGTGCCCCTTTCGGACCTGGTGTAGGTGGGCGCTCGCTAAGAGCTGGCAAACCGCTTCACAGCAGATTTGTCTGATCAAAACAGACAACAATCTTATTTACTTTCATTCGCATTGGCCTCTGTTAGCCCGAGGCTTCTTCTGTGTCCTCTTTTGACTTTCCACCGCCTCCTCAGAGACTAGCAGCTTGTTTTTTTCCTACGCCGCTTTGCTTGGGGATTTTCTTCCAGTGACAAGCACAGCCGCTTCCAATTGATGAACATTCTTCCACTGGCTCACATTAATGCAACTAATCTTGAGAGCAAAAGCATATATGCTTCCAAGATAAGTATAAGATCCGGCAATTCATCTTTCCAAACGACCCCATGAAGATAAAACTCTAATGGATACCACATCTTGGTACCTGCTACGTTTCTGGGACAGCTAAAGGTCCTGGAAGAATGTCTTGCACACTCTCAGAGGTGCTAACAAAGCTAACATAATGAAGCAGGCAGAGAGCAAAATTTCACCAGAAAAACCCCTAGCGTCAGTGAACAAGACCGAACAGCCAGCCGGCTAGTTTGTCACAGGTAAACACGAGTGAGGTTTAAGTATCAGAGGCTCGATTTGCATCATCACATTATGAATTTATTTTAACCATAACAATCACAACTTTCTTCATCCAACCTTAGCTAAGTTTGCTAGCCGGCTAGCATATTTCTCACACTTAGCCACAAGTAGCATCTCATTCTGTGGAGAAAAAAAAAAAACCAAAGAAACAAGATTTTTCAAATGTCTAGCAAAAAAGCAAAAACAAACAGAGCATTAGCTCAGCTAGCTAGTGGGCTAGTTAACTGCTAGTAAACATTTCTCCGTCACATTAGCTACATTAGCTAGCAGGATAGCTAACCATGCACCTTCCCTTCTATGGCTAAAGGTTTCCTGAAAGTCTGGGTTTGTTTGTTTTTTTAAATGTTTATTTTTTCTTAATGTCATTTTTAATGGAATTAGTGCTGAGGTACAGAAATATCTATCTATGTCATCAGAATTAGCATGAACCATTTTGTGTGGTTTAAAAGCTCTGCTATTAGCAAACCTTCAAGAGTGTTAGCATAGGTGGGGATTTAAATGTGGAAAACAGTGATGAATTAAATTATGAGGCAATAAACAGAGGAGAGGAGAGGAGAGGAGAGGAGACCTAGTTCTGCTACAGCAGTCAGATAAGGTCACAGCTCAGGATTGACGTCCTCCTCCATTTACAACACTGCACTGCTGAGCTACAGCGCTAATTCTTACAGATCTCTGTCTGGGCCTGTAATGTGCTCTCTCTCTCTCTCTCTCTCTCTCTCTCTCTCTCTCTCTCTCACACACACACACACACACACACACACACACACACACACCTCACTTCTGCCCTGCATGCTCTCCATGCCTTTCAGCTGCTGACGTCTGTTGATTTGTGCCAACATGTGCACCTCTCTTCTGCAGGATGGAAGGAAAACATACCTCCACACACACACACACACACACACACACACACACACACACATACACACACATCGAGCATCGAGGCAAACAATAAAGCCTCGCCATAAAGTCAAAGCCAACATGAATAGGCACACTGTATTCTGACCCCAGGCTTTTCCGCTTTCCATAGGAAGACTCAACAGAAACGGATGAGCGCATTAGACATGGTCAGGTCCACAAGGAGAGAACAGAGAAAGAAGACGTGAAGAAGAGCTACTGTACAGGGTCTGCTTTCCGTGGAATGATCCCTGATTACCACAACCTCACTTATACTCTCACACGAGCCTATCGGCACTATTTCAAATTCTGCTGAATGTGCAGAAATTCAAACACGGAATCCTTAATGTATATCAGTGGCCATGATGGCCAGCGGCGGTTCTAGACCATTTCACCAGGCTGGGGGAATTTGTTCAGTCAGAGACGCCGGTCCTTCATTAGACCTTCCTGTTCTTCAAATAATTCAAAAACTGCAGCTTTAACTAAAAAAATATAGAAAGGTGCTGTTTTCAGGGGTCTCCATTATTGTCCCTGCTGGAAAAAAACAACAACAGAAACCCTCATAGAATTCCCAATGGTCTTAATGGTTATAATGGGAATTGTATTGGTTTTAATGGAAACTCTTTTTAATGGTCCATGTGGATCTCTACTGGTAATCTGTTGCCTTCTATTGGTGGTATGTTATGTCTAGTAGATACCATTAAGGACCAATAATGGTAATGGTAATTGTTTTAATGGTTAGCTGATGGTGTGTAATGGTATTTGTAGTGGAAACCATTAGAATTTCTGTGACGGTTTCTATTGTTTGTTTGTTTTTCAGCAGGGGTGGCACTTCTGGTGCTGGAACAAAGCTGTCCATAGACATTTCTAGATTTGTTCAAGAATGACAAAATAGACAGACAGATAGATAGACAGATAGATCCATCCATCCATCCATGGTGCCAATCCATCGCAGGGCACAATCACATACACACACACACCCATTCATACACTACGGACACTTTGGACACGCCAATCAGCCTACCATGCATGTCTTTGGACTGGGGGAGGAAACCGGAGCACCCGGAGGAAACCCCCGCAGCACGGGGAGAACATGCACACACAGGGTAGCGTCGGCAATCGAACCCCCGACCCTGGAGATGTGAGGCGAACGTGCTATCCACTAAGCCACCATGCGCCCAAAATAAACAGATAAATAAATAAATAAATAAATAAAGTACCAATTACCAGTTTAACATCCTGCAAATCTTGCATTCTCCCAGAAACCATCATTTGGCTTTGATATACCGCCTCCAAACCGCCAGTCAGTCTTGTTTCCAAGAAGCAAACTTGATTGACTAAATGAACTCAATTCAAAGACAAATCATGCGGCTGGGATTTTTTCACTGCGCTATTTATGTACATAATTACACGCTTTTGGAAAACTACGATCCATCCTACAATCGCATATTATGATACTATGACAAACCTGTCAATACAGCATGCCCCCACGCTGTTTGCGTGCGTGTGTGTGTGTGTTTTTTATGAGAGGTAAGTTAACCGACAGGATATTTATGGCATTGTAGAAGTCAAAACTAGAGCTCCTGCCCTCTATCACACTGCAGATCGATAGCACCACATCCTCCAGCAATCTAACTGTGATATTTCTTTGTTTTGGAGACGCGTTTGAGTGAAAGGATTTTAAGTCATGTCTGGGCTCAGCGCCACTGCGTGGGCCACACACTTCAGAAAGAGACCGAGAAAGGGGGGGAGTGTGATGGGGGTGTAGAGCTAGTACTCTTTGTGTCATTTCAAAATGCATGGCTGTATTCAGAAAGTCGTCAAATTTTTACAAATCTGATTGCACTAAGTGACAAAATAATAAATTCAATAAAATTCCAATAAAATATATATATATATATATAGCATGATTATAATCGATAATAAAATGGTAGCTAGTGCAATAATAACCAATGGTGGCTAAGTGGAGCCGTGATCTAGGAAGGTGAGCAAATCAAAGAAACATTTCTTTATATCTGACAATTAGCCATATTTTTTCAATCTTTGGCCAGTCTATAGAGGTGACAAGTCTTTAGTTGCGAATGAGGACTTTATGAAGATGAACGTTTGTTGAACGGCTCTGCGCTCCCTGCCCCTATGGACGCTATGCCACTGCAGGGATCTTTCATCTTTAACTCTCTGCTCCATCAGAGGCGCCGCGATGACAGCTAGCCTTAACACGACGCAGCTCTGCCTCAACACTCCGAGGCTGATTTTCGGCACCAGCTGCCGTCGCCGAGCCTCTACGCACCCGCACGCCCCACGTAGGAACGTCTCCGGAACGTCGCTGGTGTTGACACACTCTAAGCTCACCAAAAAAAGAGCCAAGCGCGGGATGCGTGTTTGTTCGCCGCCCATTTCTGTTAGTGTCCTTTTTGTGCAATAGATTAGCCTAGATAAGCATTCTGATGTTTACACAGGTTTCCAGCAAAGATACGTGACAGGGCCGGTATCAGACTCCGAGGAAAGAGGAAGCAGCGGGAACTTTTGATAAATACGGCCAGATTCGTTGCGAGTCCCGAGGCTGCGCGTCAACAGCCGGCGTGTTCTAAATGCAGATAAACGCACGTGGGTTGGCTGGGCGTGCAGGTATGCAACAGGTTTCATGCCATTTCGAGTAGAAGAGAAACAAAATTAAAACACAGAGCTGGAGGCCATTACTCAGTTCCGCGTCAGCCGAAACAATGAACAATAGCACATGAACCCCAGCGGGACGCCATTAAGACCGTGAGCTCTGGTTCTGTGTCTTTTTAAATCTCCCAGACACTTTGCGAAGGAAGAATGCGGTGTGCCGACAGTTTCCAGGGTTCAAAAAAAAAACGTTACAGGATTCTTACAAGGCATTTACATACGACAACACGACGCATTACACGCAACCAATTGTCGTACCGTACAAGTTCATAACGTCTGCGCGCTGAAGTTTATGGAAATGTTTTTCAGCACGTAACAGACAGTATAGCATGTAGCGTGTTTATAAAAAATAATAACAGAACACCTCGGGGCATGCTGTCCGAGGAAAATGATCAACTTCGGCACGTCCTGACGCGTTTTTATTCCTCTTCCGTCGAAGCATCTTGTCTACGCGAACAATTTATTTAATAATTAAAGAACGGCGCATTTGACTTTTTATACTTCCGTTTATAGCTACATTTAATACTGTGGACGTGAATTCCCCGGATCTGATCGGTCAGAAGGGGCGCGTTATTTTTGTGCACGGATTATTATTTTCCTATAACCGCACATCGTGGAGTGCGCTGTTCCTTCCATATGCGATCACAGGGCTCAGCGCTGCTTAAGTAGAAAGAGAGTATTAAAATATAGCTGCATTATACGATATGATATTTATAATCAGTTGTTGTACGTCGTTACCGTCTAACAATCTGGTAAAGTAACTCCTACGGTAATGGAACTAAATACAAACGACCGGATTACAATATCACGGTACAGTTTTACAAGTGCGCACTAAATATAAGCAGCGTTTGTGTTATATAGTGAGTTATATTATTGCCGTGTGTATTCTGCCATACATAGCGTTTTCAGCACTATTTATAGTAGATATATATTTTGTCCAATTAATCATAGAAGGTCTATTTAAAGCCTGCACGTACAGTACTGTGCAAAAGACTTGCAAAGAAATGCTGTAGAGCAACGATGCCTTCAAAAATAATGAAATGAAATGTTTCTACATTCATTAAAAAAAAAAAATACCATAAAGAGCAGGAAACGACACTAAATAGATGAAACGAACGCGATGTTATGTGTGACGACCCTTTGCTTTAAATAAATAGATAAGTAAATAGGCCGTCTAAGACTTTTGTGCAGTACTGTATATTCGATCGAGTCAGAGCGAGTGACCTGACTCAGATACAGCGAGAACGGCGTGAAGCAGATGATGTGTTTTCTCCCTCCCGCGCGCCACTACAGACTTTAGAAGTTTCCCCGCAGCGGAAAGCTCACGGCTCAGCTGCGGCTCCCTCGGGCGCTCACCTTTAACTCCGACGGAAAAAAAGGCCAGTCGCTTATCTTGCAGTATTGGAGAGTCTCCATTACAGCACACACTGGGCCAGCTGCAGCCCAGATACACACACACACACACACACACACACGGGAGAAGGAGGAAGAGGAGGAGGATGAGGAGTCACATAATTCACGCTACACAGCACTCTGCTTATAAAGAATGAGAGAAATACGTCAGAGCGCTATTCAAATGAACGATACTAACGTCCAACAGAATTCTCAATTCTGATTGGTCATGAGGGGGTCGATTACTTTTTCAATAACAGCAGTAGCTGCGGCTGAAAAGCAAATCGCAGGTTTACGTTAACGCGCTCGTTCTGATACGTCATCGCTTCTAGAGTCACAACTCACACGGGCACTCGACCGAATGACGACGGTTCAAGATAAAACCGTGAACCCATCCATTATGTCCCGTAAGGTTTCCGTTTGTTTAACGCCACATCAGGGATGTGCCGGAGGAAAAGCCGTTAAGCGTTACGTTTCTCGACGCAGGAACGTCTTCGGGGGATTTTGTGGCTTCTGCTTTCTCAGTAACGTGACAAGCTGCGGTTTTTGTCTTATCAGCATCAAGAAGAAGAACGTTTACGCGTACGTTTTTCGACGTGAGTGACGACAGGAAACGACTTGTAGACGTCCCACAGCAATAAACGGAACTACAAGCAGATAAAACGTGCTCTTTAACACACGAATAATTCGGATCGTGAGCAAATCGCTGCGGTATAAGTGGAATAAAACACTTCAAAACGCATAAATCCCGAGTGAGGAGGAAAAGCGTGCGTGATGTTTTTGTTTTTTTAATCACTCTTTTGCATCGTCTAGTTAAGAAGTTCTTATCAGCTCGTCGGCGATCCCGTTATCGTACACGCATCTGATGTCGTACGCCGTCTTCTTCGGATTTTTTCTTTCAAACAGTCTTTCTTTTTTTTTTCCCACTGGACACATGCGCATTTTATTTCTTTCGATTTATTTAATAAATAAACTGTCGAATTGAGGTACTTCCCCCCCCCCCCCCCCAAACCCTGTATATCCTGTAAACCCTGTATATACCCAGCTGTATATCGCGATTGCGATTGCGATCATTAACGGTTGTGACAGGAAAGTACCTTCGATCTACAGTCATAGTGCGATGGCCGGGAGTTTCCGTGATTCGCTGGCAAACTTTATTTACTGCGCTGCATCGTGTGTAGCTGGAGATGTTTGCTCTCGGTGTCACTTAGCAAAACTTTAATTACAGTGCTTCACTATTAGCAGAGACCAAACCTGGCATTAACGCTAATTCGCTCGTCCTTGTGCGGCTCTGTGAGTCGGAAAGAAAAGAAAAGAGGCCGAGACCTTTTTAAGCGGCGGATAAAAAACGGAAAATCCGAAATGCGCCACAAATAGCTCATACCTCATTGAAGCAGGATCGTAAAAAATGTCCCCATCTTCGTGTCCTCATAACCGCCAGTAATATACTACATGTTATATACACACACATATATATATATATATATATATATAAGGAATAAAACACTTCGGGCATGCTGTTATATGAAAATAATCTTAATAATTCGAATAATTTTGTATCCATTTCGAATGCTGTGGAACTTAGCTCCTCTTTTCACTTGTGTTACAGCAGCTACAAACAGTCCTGTTAAGCCAACATACAAATCCCTGTGCAAACTGTTACTATAGAAACCCTAACCTAGCAGGATGCTGTAAGTAGGCCTCGGTGATTTGATGTCGAATTCGCAATGTATGATTATCATGACACACTTCTGTAAAAAAATACCGCGAGTACTTTTAGGAACACACAAAAGCTGTATATAAAGAAAAAATTCTAATCACGATACCTGGACACATCTTTACATAAACAGACATACTTTCTTTGTTGTTGTTGTTTAGTTAGAAACCAAGGGGGTTTCTGATTAAGTATTGATAGGAGTGATTTTGTCAGAACAGCCTAACAAGCTTCAATATGTATAAATAAAAGAAATGGGGGGGTTTTTTTCCTCAGAAAAACTCAACCGTACCGCCGTGGTCGTAGCTTCAGGTTTGTTGTACCATAAGCGTGTGTCTTTAACCTAGAAGTTACTCTAAAAGGTCATTTCAGTCCAGTTATTTACCTTCAATCTTTTTTAAAGGTGCATTTTGATCCACATTTCCAGGTAAATATACATATTAAAGGTACAAAAGATAAGTGTAGCATGCCAGCACCAAGGAACAGTAGAGTTTAGTACCATTTTGTGGTCCCGAAAGCACGTAATAATAACAAGGACACACTGTTTTCAAACTGAAACCACGGTTCAAACCGTAGCGACTGCTGAGTGTTTGGGGAAAGTGCATTATTATCTGTAAAACAGCCTGGATTCCGTCCAATAGGTGCAGCTCGATTCCCGCAGCCGAGCAGGCAGGCCGCCGAGAACCGTCCTCGTTCACGTCTAATACGGAATCGGAAATTAAACGTACTAATGAGGTGTTGCGAATTCAACACGCGACTGTTACGGAGACTGGGGAAAAAAATGGAAAATGCAGTTACGAATCCGAGGCCTTTTGCAAGATCTGGCGCCAAAACAACTGGCGCAATTTTGGAAAGGTTTCGCACTGGCGTCTCACACCCGTGCGCCGATCCAGCAGCTCTGCTCCAAGTTGCCATGGGAATAAGCAAAACAGCGAGAGAGCATCCAGCGCTGGCTAAAGAAACGCAACAGAGGAGAGGAGATCTTTTTTTTTTTTTTTTTCTTTTTTTTTTTTTAAATAAACAGCGTGCCGGGCCATGCCACGCCAGCACTGCGCTCCTCTTGATCGCCTTCCAGTTCGACTTTAGAATCAGCCCGAGAGGCTTTCCAGCACAAAAAACGGCAGCTGCCAAGAGCTGAATTTTCTTGGTGCGCTGACCCACAACTGAGAAGCCTCACAATAAAACACAAATCGTAAATATTACACAGATGACAACACTGCATGCTTCCAGACTCTAGTTTTCAGGTCCGATCAGTTATGACTACACCGTCCGGTCATTACGCAGATCGTTCAGAACGTCTTTACGGTTTCGGCGTGGAGAAATCGAAATGGCTGCTGCTTTTCATTCCAGACAAATACGAGCCACGCCCAACGGTTGTTTGAAGATCAATTGATTAAACAAGTGGAATCAGGTTTGCTCCTGAAGGCTGGAATGAAATCCGCAGTATTTCTAAAGCCCTATTTGAACGGGAATAGCTTTACACGGGGTGGGGGGGAGTTCGGGGGGGTGTGGGGGGGGCGGGGAGTATACCTCTGGGGATTTTAGTCACGTCCGAATTTGTCATGCCGGTTGTTAATTCACGGACTGCGTCTGCACGTGTCTGGAAAGTTCACGCATGTGTTGTATCTTCTGTGAAACGAGCGGTAGGACAAAAAAAAAAAAAAACCCCAAAAAAAACCAAACAAGGGTTAGATATCCTGTCAGAATATATTTAACAAAACAACCAGTCAGAATTCCAGCATATCCTGCGTGAAAAGATCTCCGAGCGCTCCCAAGGAAGCCCTATTTTCTATTGTTAAAACAAGGCCAGGACGAAGAACAAGTCTCGAGAGCAGAACCGTAAAATATTGCCCACGTTTTAAAAAAAGACATAGTAAGTAAATTCGACGTAAACGACTCATTTCATGGCAGAGATACAGCCTGCATACGTGCCACGGTCATGTGACCTACTAACAATCCAGTCCTATAACTGTATAAGCTGTTTGTGTTCAAATGAAGTATCTGTAGTACGCGAGGAATCTGTATCTCGATGAGCATGCGTACATGGCGAAGACACGCCCATGTCTGTGATTTCTAGAGATATCGCTTTATCCCGTGCGAATCGGATATTTAATCACGGTTACGTCCTCCGGCGACGTACGTCCGAAAATCCTACCCCGTCCGAATACTACATACCACCCTGGCTTTCAAACTAGAGAGATGTTCAAAAAAGCAACAAACGCCGCGCTCGCGTTCCATCCTCGCACCGAACCCGTTGGCCGAGGCGTCGCTAAGGCTCAGGCGGAATCCGAACCTGCCTCTGTAAAGTAAACATTTAGCGTTGCTCACCATGCTCCCCGCCGAGGAACCTGGGTGTGATATGAAACGAAGCCAAGCGTCAAGCACAGACATCTGCAGCACAGGACACATGGAGTCCTCGCCTCATGCCAACAGCCGCAGCTTTTATACCTCGTGATACCCCGGTGCGTCCCGTGTCTCTCTCCCCGCCGGGACGATCACGCAGCCAACGAGGTTAACATCAAAGTCTGTGCTCTAGTTAGGACTGCAAAAAAAAAAAAAAATCAATTCCTCTCACAAATAAATATCTGCCAGAAAAGTTTGCAGGAATGACAGTTGGGTTAACACTCTGCTGGGGAAGCGATCAAAATAGCTTCATTAACGTGTTGATGGGAGCACAGTGGGGCTTTAGAGCTGCCATGACTGCACCACTGAGGGGCAAAAGTGGGCCACACAGTGCACTCGCACACACACACACACACACACACACACACACACAGTAGCCCATGAGTGCTAGCTGTGCTGTAGAGACTTGGCCGAGGGACATTTCAGCACTGATTAAAGCAGGTCCTCATTACACACACACACACACACACACACACACACACAAACTGAAACTCCACAACAGCAACCTGCGCTGATAACAAATCGTACACATTCGAACAAGTGGTTACATTTCTCATACCGAAAAATCTGAAAGAAAAGGCGTGAAGTTACGAACTGCTACGAGCTGGAAAACCACGTGACTCAGAGAAACAGACACGAGCTCTCAGATCACGACGCGACCTATCCTGACAGGATATCGTCAGCTTTATTCACTCGGCTCGCATCTTTTATACGGCCGTCCTCCCTCTCAGAAAAAAAAAAAAAGGCCATCCCGTAACA
This sequence comes from Ictalurus furcatus, assembly GCF_023375685.1. Lineage (NCBI taxonomy): Eukaryota > Metazoa > Chordata > Actinopteri > Siluriformes > Ictaluridae > Ictalurus > Ictalurus furcatus. The sequence goes on along the minus strand of NC_071259.1, from coordinate 30,754,220 downwards.
ATGTCCGCTACGACTCTGAAAAGAAAAAGAGCATGTGGAAAATGTAGAAATGTAGAACTATGACCTCGCTACAATATGTGTAAGCATACAAGTAAATAAAAACACAACACGTCCCAAGACAGTCCCTCGAGGGTTTCGCGATCGCAAAATCGAGGTAAACGCCACGATATTCGGAAGAGCTGGCGATTCTTCGAAATCACCGCAGATTTCCCCGCAGATTTCCCCGCAGATTTCCCCGCAGATTCGGGCCGAGACGCGTCACGTGACGCCGTCAGCCGAAACCCTCTTCGAATCACGTGCGTCGAACACGAGGACAGCTAAAAGCTCTCGTTTCCCGACAAACGTCCCCGCGAAAGAGCGCGCAAAACAATTTCGCACGGTTGCAAATTTTCACCCATTCGGGTAGTTCAGAAAATAATCCAAGTAAGCACCAAAAACTCTGCAAACCGCGTCACGAATTTTCCTAAATCGAGCGTTTTTGGCCGCAACAAGAAAAGAAAAAAAAAACCTCCACTAAATCCTGTACGGACTGACGAGCTGCGTGCGGTTATAGCAAAATAATCAACGACGACGTATTTTCCTTTAACGGCACGCCCCAAACCCTAACAATGTCTCATTCACTGAACAACTTCCTGTCATTCTTGTTATCTGTTAATAATCACGTGTAATGTTGTGGAACGCGTGCGCGACGAGTTCGTTCCTGTTATCGCTTACGTTACGACAGCCTTTTTTTTTCTTTTCCTGCTTCCGTTAGCTTGTCACATTACTGAGAAACCCCGACTGGCGTAAACTCGTGCTTTACCGGGCTCTGCCACTGGAGACTCATTCCGTCAACGCTAAACAAACATCTCCTCAGCGTATCGCCGAACGTGCGCGTCTTCTTTTTGTGCGGCGTCCGCCTCGATAACCCCGTGTATCTTTGTTCATACGGAAGCGATAACGCGTTACACCGAGCGCATTAACACAAACCTGTGATCCGAAACGCAGCCGGAACCACCGTCACACCCCAACACCTCCCGAGCGACCCGGGTTTGAGAATCGAACAGCGCCGTGCCACGCGTCGAGCGATTCTTTTTAATCGGCATGAAATAATGACGTCACGTGACAAATCTTTCGCCGAATTCGGTCGCATTTAGTGAACCTTCGATAAATCAGGAATAAAGGGCGGATAAATAGGTCATCGCTCAGCAGCAAGCAGGGCGTGCGAGCCAACCGCTGTTTCAAATTTTAAAACGATGCAATATGTTTAAAAGCAGCATTAAAAACCGGCCGCATGACAAGTCCAAGCCCCAGCAGAGCGTTATCGACACGCTGTCAGATCTGTCAGACGCTAAAATAGGCCTGGGTTTGGCGGCTAGAGCGACGTCTCCAGCCCGCTGGCTCACTCCGCTCCTCTCTCCTCCGCTCTCCTCTCGTCCTGCGGGGAATAATTGCAGCACTAACAAAATGAATCGATGAGAAACGTGGGCATGACACGGCGCGTTGCCAGCGCAGGCAGACTGAAACGCTCGGATCTCGAGCGTTCTTACGGCTGCAGCGAGCTTGAATGGGGGGTCCGTCCAGAACGGATGATCTAATATCGCTATCGTGATACATCTCGTGTAAGAGCGGGTGAATGACGACGACATCGCAGGCTAGCACGACACGAGACGTGTCCGCGATACACAATATGAGCTTTTAAACAAAGAAAAAGAAGGAAACACACCGTTTAGCATTCAAATCTGCTGCTTTCAATTCGAATTCGAGCAGCTGATTGGACGGTAAATCCTGCCTGTTTTACCGAATTCTTAAAGTTATTCAGTTCATCTTACGACATGTGAATTATTCGGTAACTACAGGACGACGGACAGGAAACGTGTCTATGTGCCAGAGCTCAAGGCTTCTGGGTGTTTAAGAAGTACTTGAAATACTTTTTTGTAAATGTTCAAATTTTAAAAAAAAGAAAAAACAGAAAAAGGAAATAAAGTGAGAAAGGTGGGATGATTCGATCGTGGTATTGTTGCCAAATCTTCTAGGACTAACCCTTGCTCAAAAAAATAAATAAATCACAAACTCAACACGAGCATGTTTTAAATGTAGTGGATTTCTGAAGCGGAGCAGTTCCTTCAGATTATTACACTTTATTATTATTATCATCATTATTATTATTATTATTATTATTATTATTCGTTCTCAGTAAGCACTTTATCTTGGTCAGGGTTGAGATGGATCCGCAGCTAATCCTGGGGACACTGAATGTGAGGTGGGAATACATCCTGGGTAGGGTGCCAATCCATCGTAGGGCACCACACACACACACACACACACACACACACTAATACACTGAGTCACACCTAGTGGCAATTTATCAGAGTCAATCCACTTACGGCAGCCAAAGGAAACCAGAGAACCCTGGAGGAAACTCTCACAAACACTGGGAGAACATGCAGACAGGAACCCGAGCTCAGGATCAAACCAGGGAACACCGCCTATTATTATTATTATTATTATTATTATTATTATTATTATTATTATCATGAAGAACTGGCCACTGGAGACACTACACATGAAAGGTGCCTGCACCCTGGAGATTGCAGCTATTTCTATTATTATTATTATTATTATTATCATGAGGAACTGGCCACTGGAGACACTACACATGAAAGGTGCATGCACCCTGGAGATTGCAGCTATTTCTATTATTATTATTATTATTATTATTATTATTATTTAAATAGACAAGTTTCTATCAGGAAAGGAGAGAATTGTAGGGTTGTTTTTTTTTTTGTTTTTGTTTTTTTTTTTTTGCATACATATTTATAGCTGAATAAATGTATTTGATAATATTTAAATTTCAGGAAAGTTCCGACCACAGCACCTGCTCAAACGTTTTGCCGCAGACATTTCAGTCCTGGTTACCGGTACAACAGTGCTGCTACATCTGCCAGGTGAAATAATATCAATACAGAGTGTACACTCTCCCTGATCTAGAGCTGAGTAAACACAAAAATGCCTTTAGGATCAAAATCTTAAAACTAAGATGAAACTATGCTGTAAGACGTTATAACTTCATACTGTCACTAATACAGCAGTAAAGTTTTTTTTTTTGGGGGGGGCGTGGGGGTGGTTTTCTCTCTCTTTCTATTCAGGCGTAATTTATTTAATTTCATTATGACTTTAGAAAACGGTTCATTAACATTTTTACGTTTTACAGTCTACACCGGAGTCAGAAAATGTGCTACTGTCTCTTTAAATATTACTTTTCATTTCCCTGATTATTTTACTTATTGGAAGGGATTATTATGGAACAATTTACTGAATATTTTATTAGTTATGTCCTTAGGGTTGTTTTTTTGTTGTTGTTGTTTTTTATAAGATTATCGGTGTCGTTTATAAACGAATTTTTACTTTTATTCTATCAAGAGTTAAAATTGTTTTGTTTTTTTTATTATTAGCTTACATCCATAAAGCACATCTAAAAGGATAAAAAATAAATAGGGTTTTTGTGTCGGAAAAAAAGTATTGCTCTGTGTCAGTGCACTGTTCATAAACGGCTTCATGTGACCGTGTGTGTGTGTGTGTGTGTGTGTGTGTGTGTGTGTGAGGCTCTGCTCAGGATCACGGCTGCTGTCTTGCAGGTTGGCAGCAGAACTGTGCTGGAGTCTCTCTCTCTCTCTCTCACACACACACACACACACACACACACACAGCACTCCTCTCTCTCTCTTTCTTTCTCTCTGCCCGCTGAGCTTCTGTAACAGGGTCACGTCAGGATTCTCCTCCACACACAGTAAACACACACGAGGCCAAGCAACAGCTTCCAGCTTCAAACAGCACATCTACTACACTACACGACCCAACACACACACACACACACACACACACACACACTTACTTTCCTGCTTGAGCTATATTATTATACTTCATTTAGATTTAACATCTTATCATAAAAACCGTGTTATAAAGTTGCCTTATTGTTCTGTTACACTTTCAGGAACACCAAAAGGTACCAAAAGGTACTTTTTCTTGCTGCTGATATGGAACCATCACGGGAACATCATCCGTACCTTTACTGTGTATCTTTTAGCTGAATATAACCTAACTTTAAAAATAACTGGAGGTACATAATTGGATTGTGAGGACCACGTGCACACACAATACAGGTCTGAATCAATCGTACCTTCCATGTTACGATATCAGCACGGAACCGGTACCGTTCCGTCCCGGCGTATAACTGCAACGTATGCACGAAACGGTGTAATGGCTATACGAGAAGATACGCCGATGAAGAAGTAGGACATTTTCGAACGTAAACAAAAGGACAGCAAGTATAAATCCGAGCTGCTCTGCATTCTGACGTGAGATGGAAAACGGTCGAACATGTCCCGCATGACCCGTGTCACTTTACAGCCCAAACCTCAGCGTCAAACTATCTCCATTTAACGACGACATCCGCTGAAACCTGAAAGGTCGGGCGTTGAATTACGGCCCCGTTTAAAAACCTGTTGCTACGTTAATTACGTCGAAATAACTACGGCGCGATTCGTTTGGACTTTTGGCTGCAAATCTACTTGGCACTGATCTGGGAAAGAAAAAAAAAAAAAAAAGGAACACCTCAAAAGAGCACTGTTTATGCTTAATATCCGATTACGTTTCAAACGTACCGTCTGCATAATCAGACCCGAGTCTGGCACATTCCAGGTCAGCGGGGTTTTTTTGTTTTGTTTTGTTTTGTTTAAAAGAAAAGAAAAAAAAAAAACAAAGGAGAAAAAGATATGGATTAGAAGAAAAGCAATCACAACAACAACAAAACTTAAAGTAAAAACCGCAGGACAAAGAGACATGAGCGCTATTCAAACAGCACTTTCCTGGAAATGAGTGAAATTAAGTCGTCTCTGAGTTTCAGGACCGACAGAAAGAAAGAAAGAACGAAAGAACGAAAGAAAGAAAGCAGGCCAGCTGGGCAAATTCAAACTTGGATTTCCTTTTTCCACCTACATAACTCTTAACGTCAAAGTCGTGCACTTTGGACGACTGAACTCCAAACAAACGTCCAACAAAGATAGAACAGTTTCTTTTGATTTCTCTGAGAACAACTCCCAAACCAAACTCCACAGCAACAACATACCATAAATGCGCTGTTATGCTGCGTTACATGATTCCACGCTTTGTTTTGTTTTGGGTGTTGATTTGAAATGTGTACTCATGTTTAAAAAATATATATATATATTTTTTTAAAATTTTTTTTTAAAAAGCAACCAAAAAAAAAAAACCCCTTCTTCACTTTCTCAAATATAAACGTAAGCATGTGACACTGCAAGAGCTTTCCAGATGGCCAGAATCATTCATGAATGACTCGTAAAGCAGCGTTTTCGTGCAAGACATAGGAAGCAGGTTGAAGATTCGAAGCAACACACAGGTGATATTCGAACTGCTGTTCAGGCCTGAGACAGAGAACAACTCGCAAAGCTTCAAACTTTTTTTCTTTCTTTCTTTTCTTCTCCGAGTAATACGGCTATAACACATGAGGAGCACGCGAAGGAATGAGTGTAATCAGGGGTTTGTGCACATATTAAAAATAATCACTAAGGGAAAAGTACACGAGGGGATTATCGCGTATACCTGGAGTGTTCTTTGTTTTTCTGTTCATCCTGAATGTCAAGTTGAAAACAATCCACAGAACAAATATACAAATGTTAAGCAAATCAAACAGCACCGGGAGAAGGCATGACGTCGATGATGATATTCGCACGGAATTATCCGCAAATGTTTTTCCGGCTGAAAATAACATTCCAAGTTCGCCGGAGAATTTCTCCCGAGTTTGCACGTCATAAAACTTTTTGTAGTTTTATTTTTATCCTGCTATGACTACCAGGGTTAATGCAGTGGCAGTTTAGAGTAGAAGTGAGGAAGGAGCTAAGTTTATTATCATAAATGATAATAATTTTTGGAGGAAAAAAAAAAAAAAGAAATACTAAACTGTAACTCTGGGTTGAATTATTATTTTTTCTTTTTTTTTTTTTTTTGCATTTTGTAAAATTCCCAGCTAGAGCTTTTTTTTTTTTTTTTTTTTTTTTTTTTTTTTTTTTTTACTTTGCCCGCCCTTTTCTAAACTTCTATCCAAACATTAACTCACTTCGCCCACAAAACGCACGAGGCCTTATTATTTTTACCTGAGTCAGACACAGAGGAGAATACATCATGGTGAAAAACGGAGAAACGCGAATCGGAGTGGAGAAAAGCGCGACCAGCAGTCAGATGCGCGGTTTTTCACAGTTAATCATCATCATCATCATCTTCTTCTTCATCATCATCATCATCTTCTCCTTCTTCAGCAGCAGCAGCAGCGCCGGCGCGTCCACCATCGCCGCCGCACTTCTCTCGCGCTCCCGGTGCAAGCAGTCCAAGTTTGGAAAGCTCGCGGAGGCACAGAGAGTGAGAGAGCGAGAGAGCGAGAGTGAGAGAGAGAGACAGAGAGAGAGAGAGAGAGAGAAGAAGAAAAAAAGAGAAAGAAAAAGCACGCAGGAGCCGCGCACGAGATTTGACCGCCGACTAAAGAAGATCCGAAAACGTGGAGGCTCGGGCGAGCTCGTGCACTTTAGGAAACGGGGGAGGAGGACGCGGAGGGAGGGAGGGAGGGAGAGAGAGAGAGAGGGAGAGGGAGAAAGAAAGAATCAAAGAAGAAGAAATGAAAAAAAAAAAGAGGGAGGAATGAAATGACGTTATGAAAATGGCCCATCCCATTAAAAAAACGCGCAGAACTTAAAGAAGCAGGAACTCGAACTCTCTCTCTCATTCTCTCTCTCTCTCTCTCTCTCTCATTCTCTCTCTCTCACTCTCTCATTCTCTCTTTCATTCTCTCTCTCTCTCTCTCTCTCATTCTCTCTCTCTCACTCTCTCATTCTCTCTTTCATTCTCTCTCTCTCTCTCTCTCATTCTCTTTCTCTCTCTTTCTCTCTCATTCTCTCTCTCTCCCTCTCATTCTCTCTCTCTCTTTCCCTCTCTCATTCTCTCTCTCTTTCTCTCTCTCATTCTCTCTCTCTCTGTCTGCCTGTCTGTCTCTTTCTGTCTGTCTCTCTCATAGTCTCTCTCACTCACTGTCTCTCGCTTTATCTATCTGTCTGTCTAGCTGTCTGTCTCTCTCTTTCACTCTCTCTCTGTCTGTCTCTCTCACTCACTGTCTCTCTGTCTGTCTGTCTCTCACTGTCTCTCTGTCTGTCTCTCTCACTCACTATCTCTCTGTCTGTCTGTCTCTCTCTCACTCACTCTCTCACTGTCTCTATCTCTCTGTCTGTCTCTCTTACTCGCTCTCTCTCACTGTCTCTATCTCTCTGTCTGTCTGTCTCTCTCTCTCTCTCTCTCTCTCTCTCTCTCTCTGCTCCTGGTATGGAGCACTCGTCCCTGGGCTGAACCCCGGATCCACGAGCGGAATGGCCAGAACTGCAAACCCGCTTGCACAGCGTGTCACCGGGAGCACGCGTCCACACTCGCCCCTTAACAACAAACTACAAAACTGCATGAGATCCTGAAAGGTTCTAAGTCCAGCCCTTTAACAGGGTGTTTGGGTTCTGCTGACGAGACAATCTGAATGATTCTGATGATGATTAACTGTGGAAAAATGTCAAATGCTCAACGCTTCGTAATTTACCAGTTGCCTACCAGAGGAAACCCTTAAAGGTCCTATATGCAGACTAGAACCCTACAACTAATGGAGTCTTAAAGGTAAGAAGATCCAAGCGACGATGATTAACAAAAGAAACGCAGAAGACTTATAGTTTCTTCAGTCCTCCTGCTGAAGAAACCCTTACAGGTGTAGAACCTTACAACGAGGGAATTTTTTTGGGTTCCACCAGTGAGACTTTTCAAATGACAGTGATTAACTGTGAGGGAAAACAAGTTAAATACATTACTCTAAAGGGTTTTTTAAGGGTTTGGTTGGAAACCCTCGCAGGTTCTATGGAGAACCCAACAACAGGGTAACCCTTAAAGGTTCTACGTATAACCGTATATCAGATTGTTTGGGTTCCACAAGTGAGACAATCATGAAAAATTAAAAGTCGGGACAGAGACTTTCTCCTAAACTGGAACCGTTTTGAGAAGCCGAGAACCCAAGTTTGACTCCACAAAGAGCGTGAACGTGCCTTCGGAAACGTTGTCGCAACGACTCTTGAAACTTGACTGGTTCCTAAAAGAACCCTAAATGCAGTAACGGCCAAAAAACTGAAGCGGACAAACTTTTTGGTCAACTTTGCCAACTTTCTTAAAATAACATTATAATCTGTGTGTGTGGGTTGCTGTTTTTTTTGTTGTTTTTTTTAAAGCTAAATTATTTCTTAAAGTTAAACCATAACATATTTCCCCCTCTGTATCTTTACTCTGACTACTTTTATTATGAACATAGACAGGGGGAAAAAAGTTCTTAAACTTGCTCTAGAGTAAAAGCGCAGTTATTTAAAGTTCTTTCATTCAGTCGCTGGGGTTTAGGGCTTCCATTTTTAAACTGTTCTACAGATCACAAACTTTTATTTACTTATTTATTTATTTTAAAACTTGTTTCAGCTCTATAACAGTAGAAGTAAATATGCCTGGGAAAAAAAATAAAATAAAAATCTAAACAGCTGTACAAAACAACAAAAAAAAGTTAATATTCCTAATCCGGGTTCTCTTTCTTTCTTTTTCTTTCTTTCTTTCTTTTTTTTTTTTAGTGAACAGAATCCGCATTAAGGTTTCAGCGTGAGTTTTTTTTTTTTTCCCCCCAGCCCCTGACTTCACAAAGAAATCAAATATTCAAGCTTAGATATTCAGAACTACTTCTGCACATAAACCCGTGCGTCAAAGTTAAAGCCGTTATTAATATCAGGGTTTTTCTTTCCTTTTCTTTATTCTCCTCAGACGAGGGTATAAAGCTCACAAGAGAGGAAACCACGCTGCATCTACAGTACTCTATAACCTGAGAACCTGAACTTCATCAAGTCGTGCATGTCTCTACACACATGATAAATACTTTTGAAAATACAATAATAATAATAATAATAATAATAATAATAATAATAAGTCTTCTAGCTAGGCTATATCTATATATAGAAATAAAAAAAAATTCTAAACTTCTTGGAAACATAATAACAGGACCTTTAGTACTTTTAGAAAAGTTTCAATTTAAGTTACAGGTTACAAAAAAATAAAAAATAAAGTTTATAGCCGGGTAGAAGGCGGGTAATAATACAAATGTATTAAATTATAAGCAGAGGGGAAGAGGAAGACACACACACACACACACACACACACACACACACACTTCCTGGATAGAAACCGAAAATGTCCTTGCTGAGACTGATCTAAGATCATGAACTAATAAAATAAGTGTGCTTTTGTGAGCTTGTGCATTGTTGTGTTGTAAAATTATTCAGCTCTGAACTCGGGCCAGAGTGAAAGTGAAGTCAAATTAAAGACGAGTGTAAGTGGGATGTAAGTGTCGAAGTGTGACTTGAAGCTAAAAATAAAGCAACAACAAATAATAATTAAAAAACAACAACAACAACACCAACAGAAGCGGTTGTGTGAGTATAGCTAGTGAAGTGTTTTTATTGACTGCTTGGCGCTGAGCTGGCCCTGACATGGCCCTGTGTGCTGCAGCCCTAAACACGGCGTTATTAGGTGCACTTTCAGTTTTATGGACACGCCGAGTGTGTGTGTGTGTGTGTGTGAGTGAGTGTGAGTGTGTGTGTGGGGTGGGTTTGTTGTTTATAATCCCGTACCGGCGAACAGTAGAGGGGGGGGTGAAGAGGGGGTGCAGTAGCGCAGTGCAGCTTCACAGGCGCCGCAGAGCCGCGCGGAGCTCCGGCGCTCGGGCTGAGATTCCTCCCAGAGACGGAGCGCCTCCGCCGGCCTGCGGCTTCAACTTCATGCCGGTGAGCTCCGGGCTGCGGCCGCGGCCATTTTCCTGCAACGGCGGGTTTGAACTTGAAATTGGCCTTGCGTGCGTGTGCGTGTGTGTGTGTGGGAGAAAGAGAGAGAGAGAGAGAGAGACAGACATACAAACATGCATACACACACACACACACACACACACACGTAGGCTATCTGCCCTTTTTTTTTTTCTCAGGCTGGCAAAGAAACTAATAACTTTCACTGAGGGGAAGAAAAAGCCCAAGTCTGGGGGTTTGATCGCACAAACACACGCCTTAACGTTTCCCACTAAGCTGAACGCTTGGCTCGGGACCAGGAAGGCGAGAGAGAGAGAGAAAACCCCCGGAGCAACCGGCTGTAGAAAGAGAGGAAGCGGAGAGAAAAACCCCGAAACGCGTTACATTACGACTCTTCTTCTTCTCCTTCTTGTTCTTCTTCTTCTCGCGGAGATCTCGAGCTGAGTTTATTTATTAATTATTAAGGACACGGGATGAGAACTCGGGATGATCGCGTGCAGGAAATGAAAGCAGAACGGACAGATGAAAGGCAGTGGATTGACGTACCATGTTCGGGGTGAGAGTGCCAGCCGGACCGGGGCGGTAGAAAGTTGTCTCGCGGAGGCTTTTTCGCAGCGCTGCGGCGCGCGGTCCCTGTCACTGCGCGCGCATGTCGTCGTCCGGGGCGGCTGGTGTTTTTAACGTCTTCCTCCTTCAGTTCTGCTGTTTTATTATTCCTCCAAATCCATTTCTCCTCTGTGTCCGGAAGGGTAAAATCCTCAGTCCTCGGACGGTCAGGGAACAAATGCAAAGTCGTCTCCGGTGCACACCGAGGAGGCTTTTTATTATTATTAGTAGTAGTAGTAGTAGTACTATTATTATTATTATTATTATTATTATTATTATTATTATTGGAGTTTAGAGTAAAATGGAGCGCGCGCTGCCCGGACTCTCAGCTGCATCTGGGCCGGGTTTGTAGCTCTCTCAGCCCGCTGTGTTTCTCACTCACACACACCCCGAGCTCCTGTCTCATGGCTTTTGGCTGATCAGCACACCGCGTCGTCTTCTCTTCACCTCTTGACTTTATTATATTTGTATTATTATTTATATTATTATTATTATTATTATTATTATTATTACGACGCAAACGGCGGCGCAACATCAACAACAACAACAACAGCAGCAGCCGCGTACAGTCGCGGAGAAGGAATTGATGTAACGCGTCGGAGGTGGCGTGTGTGTGTGTGTGTGTGAGAGAGAGAGTGTGTATGTGTGTGTGTGTGTGTGTGGCACTGTGTGTGTACACAAGGGGGCTCGTGGTCTATGCCTGATGGCGCAGTTAAAACCAGGTTATTCGAGAATATGGAAGAATAAAATCGAGGATGAACCCAAAAGCAGCTGATTTTAACCTGATGGGTGCAAACTAACCCCCGAACTACACATCCCCCCCCACACCTCCACTCACCACCACCACCCTCACCACCACCACCATGTAGGCTCTATCATTAGCACTAATGAATTAATCCCACATGCAGGAATTTAATCAAAAGCAGCAGCTTCCACTGACTGTCCACGTGTTCCGTGTGTGTGTGTGTGTGTGTGTGAATTTAACCTACCATTCATACAGGCGTTGAAGTTTCAAAAGTAACACTTGAGTCATTTTTGGCGATTTAAAGTTACACAGTTTATAATCTGCACCGGTTTACACTCTTGGTATGAAACATGAACTCTTTTCACGTCACAACTGCATTCTTTATTATTATTATTATTATTATTATTATTATTATTATTATTATACACCTTTATATATCTAAGCTGTCTAAAGAAGACCATTTGGCTTCTCCATTTTAAAAAAAAAAAAAAAAAAAGCTGTACTATCTCATGTATTCTTTCTTTCTTTTTGAGAAGAGATGATACAAAAATGACCAGATTTATTTATTTGTTTGTTTGTTTGTTTATTTATTTGTATTCCGATCGTAGAGCGATAAAAACTTTCATGTCGGATATAACTATAGAACAGCCCGTTTACAAGCATGTAGCAGACATTATAAATATTTTTTTGTTGTTGTTCTTTACAGAACTTTTTATTTTTATTTTATTTATTTTTTTTTGAACATGCTTTCCAGTTTTATCCAGTGGAGAGAAGTAAGCTCTAAAGGAAATCTTTAGATCTGTGCAGCTGATTTTTTTCTCCCCCCCACTCTGTATGAGTGTAGAGAATAAGCAAATTCTTCCCAAATATTTGAATAAGTTACCTCCAGCTCAGTGCTTGACTGTGCATACGAGTTCAGTGATTGGAGTTCTTATATAAGTTATAATTAGCCAATATATCTCTTAATGTCAGGCTGCTGATGAGTAAAATCCAGCTTAATAAGTTTCAGCTGATTTCACTAATGGAGCTGAGAATTACTTTCCAACATTTTGTTCAGTATCCTTGTCTGGGGTTTTTTTGTTTGTTTGTTTGTTTGTTTGTTTGTTTTATTTTCTGAAGCATACTTATTATTATTATCATCATTATTATTATCATCATCATCATCATTATTATTATTATTATTATTATCATTACCATCATCATTATTATTATTATTATTATTATTATTATTATCATTACTATCATTATTATTATTATTATTATTATTATTATTATTATTAAATAAAATAAAATACATCCAGGCTGTTTCTTTTCTTGTAAAAACTGTGCATGCTTTTTCAATCTGCTTTGCGACATGTATCTGAGATTTTGAAGCATTTACGCATTAAAATCAATCTCTCTCTCTCTCTCTCTCTCTCTCTCTCTCTCTCTCTCTCTCTCTCTCTGTTCTCCGACTTGAACAGGTTTGACTAAGCAGTTTCACAGTTCTCCGCTTCTTTTTTTTTCTTCTTTTCTTCCAGGAAATGAATAACAACAAATTTATAACACCACTGCACTTTAACATGGTGTCAGCAAATAATAATTTTTTGTTGTTGTTGTTGTTGTGGTTAAAAAAGAAAGAAAGAACACAACATTAGCCTTTACCCTGATATTGCCCACTGTTTATTTTTGACACCGGTGCGTGCAGCTCATATTACAAACCCTCATCCTTTAAGGGACTGTTTGGGTGTTGCAGATATAAAGTGCAAAATTAGGGACCTTAATGAGAAAAATAGCCTACTGATATTGGCCACTATTTGTTTGTTTGTTTGTTTGTTACGTTCTTTCCTTCATAGTGAGGATCTTAGCTCCAACACCCAGTGATTTAAGGGAGCATTTGGGTGTTGTACTTATAAAATGTAAAATTAGGGAACCTAATGAGGGTCTAGGAGGCCTGGTGTTTACTACAAATCTATAAATCCTACAAGACTGAAACTAGACCCTTTCTATTTCAAACCCACTTAAATATTTATTATATTTATCTACAGTGAAACCTGTTATGGCTTCAGTCATTATATGGATAATTCAGAACATTCTTCTTTATTTCAGTGGATAGATAGATGGATGGATAGATAGATAGAGAGAGAGATATAGATAGAGTTAGCTCTATAGATTTTGGCACCCTTGGTGAAAATAAATAATGTTCTAAGAAATAAATGAAACGTCAGGTTTTAAGACTGAAGTGCAACAATAAGCATGATAATCCAGTCAGTGTCCCTAACTTTTGTTAACTTTGTTGTCCTTTCTCAAACAAACAAACAAACAGTTGTTTATGTAAAAAAAAAAACACAGCTGTGTAAAATATCCCTTTCCAATTCACAAATGTAAATCTTCTAAATAAATATGTGAGCGGCATTTTTGCACCCAGATTTATTTGCTGTATGAATATGGAGATGGATTATTGCGACTCATATTAGTCAGCAAGAAATGAGTAGATGAGTACACTGACATTTACCATTTACATACGTGCGCGCACACACACACACACACACACACACACACACACACACACACACACACACACAGGTTTGTCCTACTATCGTTGTGAGGACCTTCAGAGATTTTTATTGCAGCTAATGCCTACAACTAAACCTAACCCTAATCCTAACCTCGGTAAACAAAAGGAAACTTTTTGGCTCTTTTAATATTTGATGTATTTATATAAAAGCTACTTTTAAAAAATAAGTTTAAAATAATAATAATAATTTAATAATTAATTTTTAAAAAATATATACCTTTCCTTATGAGGATCAGCCAAATGTCCCCACATGGTCCAAACTGTCCGATATTCCTCTCATTGTGGGGACCGAAATACACACACACAAATACACACACACAAATACACACACATACACACACACTCACACACATATCAAGCTGTATATATATGAGGCCTTGAACTTATGTCCATCCTTGACAAATCTAAATGTGGGGCAATATGAAACGTGCAGCCTGGCACGACCCAGCTCACAGGGCTGATTCTGTCTCTCTCTCTCTCTCTCTCTCTCTCACACACACACACACACACACACACAGTGTGAACGTTAGAACTAAGTGTGAACGGGCTTCAGGATTATTAGCTGCCCCTGGTGCTAATCTGAGTTTGCTGGAGCTGCACCGAGCTGCACTGGCACGCCGAGCAGGCAGCCTGCCACCCGGCCATGGAGCTGACTCAAAGCACATAACCCATCGAAATCTCTCTTCTCACTCCTCCAACAGCACCACAGCACACACTGAACTGAAATAAAGAAATGCGTGAAACACGAGCCTGCAGTTTACACTGTGACAGTGTCGGATCTTTTTAACCAGCGTGACCAGGATAATGTTGGGGGGGGGGGGGGGTTTATTTTTGGGGTAATGTTTTACTTGGGATTATTAGCTAGGATTAGATTACATGGGCCTACGACTTATGAGATTTTACGATGACACTTAAAAATATGAGGGTGAGTCAAATGAAAACCTGAAATTACATAAAAACGTAATACCGTTTCTCTAATTTAGTTTTCATTTGACTGAAGCTGGTAAAAATATTTGTCAGCTGTTCAAAAAAGCTTTTGTAATTTCTAGAAGTTTGTAAATACGATGATCCTGAAAGCTACATTTAAAAAAAAAAAAAAAAAAATTGTTAAAAATTCAGAGAAAGCTTCAGAGTAAGAACTATATATTATTATTAACTGATATGAACTACGAAGCGCATAAACATATCTAGAATGTGCTCACAAGACACTTTATCACTAACGCAATGTGCTTGGATGAGAGCTGATAAGCAAAATGAATCAACAATCCATAACTACAGAACTGCAGTATTTTATATATACTTTGTTTTTTTTTTGGCATTTACAGTATATAGCATACTTTTAAACTTGAACATATTACTAAATTATCTGAGCAGATCTTTTAGGAGCTTTATTTCAGTGTATTCTGTCTGTATTTATGACCAGACTGAGACCATACAAGCTCCAGGCCCATATTTCAGTGTACTTCATTACTAATGTAATGGAAGTTTGGCATAAAGAGCAGATGAACTTCTGATTTTGGGAAATTTTCTGACCCCTGTGGCCTGTGGTACTGCAAATGTGTCCAAAAACAAACCTTACACATCTAAACATAGGACACGTAAGTCTAGTTTGACATATTTAAAAAAAAAAAAAAAGTATATAGTATTATCTCTAAAACATAATAATAATAATAATAATAATAATAATAATAATAATAATAATAATAATAAAAGGAGTGATTATAATATACTGTACTAAAAGGAATACGCTGTAGAGGGGTTTTGTGTTTTGTCTTAAAGACATGTTTGCAGTATTTGAACACTTTACACACACTGAAAATAGATTTCGGATTTGCTATAAAGCCAGGAGACTGGGACTGTTGTTGGTGGTCACATGCGCCCTCTAGTGGTAGAATAGAAGAACTACAACTCAGCCAAACATCCCAAACATGTAATGAATACTTACTTACAGTCTTTTTTTGAAAGACTCCGGGCTACAAGCCTTAAGCTTTTCTCTTCATTAAATGATACATACCATACATTTACTAAAATTGCAGTTAAGTATACCGGATTCTATAAATTAACCGGATGTATCACGTGATGTGTGTTTTCTATCCAGGATTGTGCAATTAAAATATATTCTTACAGGGGAAAAAAGGCAAACTAGTCTTTTATAGGAAATATTTGGGTGTAGATGTTAGTTGTCATGCATAACCATGCATTTAAAAATAAGAATAAAAAAGCTCAAATGCAACAACTGTATTATTCAAGTTCATTAAAATAATAATAATAATAATAATAATAATAATAATAATAATAATAATAATAATAATAATCCCCCTTTTTATTAAACAAGCATTGGTCTCATTTAGCTCTAATATTAGGATTAGAAAGTATTATAAATTATTATTATTATTATTATTATTATTATTATTATTATCAGTATTCGTATTTTTATTCCTTTGATTCTTTCTAACAATTCGATTACATTTTCTTTTCTCTGTTTTTTGCTTCTTGCTTCTTTTTTATCTGTCATTTCCTTTGCACCTCGAGTTGCATGCGAACGTATTAAAGACGATATAAACAAGGTTTATTGTTCTTTTTAAATGATATTGATATGTCAACATCAACCGAGAAATTCTCCTGACTTTTCATGTGTCGGAAACAATCTTTTCATGAATGAACAAGCTTTTAAACTTAATTCATCAAACAGGAAAAGCCTGAGATTGCTTTAATTATGCGCTCGTAGCCACGACATACAACTGTCTTACAGTTGATACTAACACGATTTGAGAAAAAAAAAAAAAAAAAAAAAAAAGTTTGTTATTTATTCCTTTAACACATTTACCCTCCAGGTTCAGCTTTCCGACATCATCCGCCGCAAGGCTCGACATGTCGTGCGTTCTGAGATGCGTTTCTGCTCAGCGCGGTCGTAAAGACTGCTTATGTGAGTTTCTTAATTCGAGTCTTCCCGTGAGCTCGAACCCGTCTGGTCATTCCGACCTCTGACCTCTCTCATCGACGAGGCATTTCCAAACGCAGAACTGACGCTCGCGAGATGTTTTTTGTTTGCCGCACCAGTCTGCTCTTGACCTGTACCTGCATTGTGCTGCTGCTACATGATTGGCTGATTGGATAATTGTATGAATGAGCAGGGGTATGGGTTGTAAGATCTATCTATCTAGTAAAAAACCTGAAGCTTCTTGTACTCCTCCTGATACTCAGTGATATATTCCACTAGGACTAAACTGTTCGGTATGCTCAGTGTACTGCTTTACTCTTTGGTCTAAGTTTGTTTATAAACCAGTCTCCCAAAAAGTTTCAAGGCCCAGCACTATGAGAGGTTTTATGAAATATAAAAGAATCCCTGAACTGCAGAGATCTGAGCCAAATACCCGAGAGCCAAGGCTTCACTCCTTCATCTCACAGCAGGTTTTCTCCCTCTCTCTCTCTCTCTCTCTCTCTCTCTCTCTCTCTCTCAGTGCTCTTGCCATCCGAGTGCCTGCGAAGCACAAAAGCGGTGTGTGGTTTCTCCCACGTTGGGCTTGCTGGGGTGTGTTTCAGTGCCCTTCGCGCTGAGTCGAGGCTTTTCATTAAAAATAACTGGATCAAATCGAGCAGCTTCTGCGTTTTTTGGGGTTTTTTTGTTGTTGTTGTTGTTGTCGTTTTTTTATTTTTCTCCCTTTATTATTGTACCAAAGAAAGACGAGAGAAAGTCAGATATATATATATATATATATCCCACGTTTCACGTTATCGATCGTTCGAGACGATATGAAATACAAACACGCCGTATTTTCTGGACTTTAAGTCTCTTTGGAGAGTAAACGCAGAAAAGTTTGCACAGAAACAGGGAGCGTAAGCGCGCGAGCGTCTCCGGGGCCGTGTGTGGAGAAGAAACCTGTTGATATTCGAAAAATGGTGGACGATGAAACTGTTGTCAAAAACACGATGCTCAGAGACTTCAGACGTGTGTGGAGTTACAGTTCCGAGCAGAGGGCAAAAATCCATCTCATACTGCAGAAAATGTGTTCATATCAAGCAGATTATAGATTATAGACAGTTATAGATAAGGAATAAACCACAAAAAGGGGGGGGGGGGTGATTAGTTTTCTACAACAGCGCATCCTGAAGTGGCTTTTCCCCGGGACCTCAAGACTTCCCTTACAGAAAACTCCTTACAACTACTCTATGTATTTTCTTTGTTAAATTACAAATCATGTATTTATTATTATTATTATTATTATTATTATTATTATTATTATTATTATTGTTATTGTTATTATTATTACTACTATTATTGTTGTTGTTATTATTATTATGATTACTATTATTATTATTACTACTACTATTATTATTATTGTTATTATTATTATTATTATGACTATTATTATTATTACTATTATTATTATTATTATTACTACTATTATTATTATTATTGTTATTATTATTATTATGATTACTATTATTATTATTATTATTATTATTATTATTACTATTACTATTATTATTAGATTATGTGGATCGTCTGCCACCCAAGTCTCTGTGAATTAGCCGTTACCATAGAAACAATAACGTCCTAAAGAACAACACACGGTAGTTTTTGATAGTACGTAATACCGTCAAAATTGTGTACTTACATTTTATTGTGTAAAAATGTGTTTTTGTTCATTTTCTTTCGCGCATCACATGATTGGAATGAACTTCCTGCAGATTTCATTTCAGGTTTGGAAATCATTGTTTTATTCATTTGCTCCAAAAAAAGGAAAGAAAAGAAACACAGTCAGTGGAATCTTTAAACATGATGTTTAGTTATATAGCGTGTTTGTTCAGATAACTCATGGGTTATGTTATGTGTGTTTTATGTGTTAGGTAAATCTGGTTGTTTTAAAGGTACAATTGTCAATTTTATAATAATAATAATAATAATAATAATAATAGGAAGAAGAAGAAGAATACAGTATGGAGCGCTTGTTTTTGTTTTGGGTGTGGCTCTTT
This sequence comes from Ictalurus furcatus, assembly GCF_023375685.1. Taxonomy (NCBI): domain Eukaryota; kingdom Metazoa; phylum Chordata; class Actinopteri; order Siluriformes; family Ictaluridae; genus Ictalurus; species Ictalurus furcatus. The sequence continues at coordinate 30,735,433 of NC_071259.1, read as the reverse complement.
TCACTCATTTTATAGACAATCGGCTCCTTCACTTAGGGCTGAAATCAGTACGTGCCCAGCGCAGCCAGATAATTCTCCCATCAGTATAACAATTACTTTGTGCTTCGAAAAATAAAACCTTAACAACAACAACAACAACAAAAAGCATTGTCAGCACTTTTCCAAGATTTGTATAAGTAATTTATTACTGGTAAAGAAGATGAAGGTTGACACAGAATTGGTGAAGTTTTCACTCAATTTTCACTCATGTTTATAGTGGTGTAACTTGGCTTCCAGGCAGTCCAGAATGTCCGGAGTTTTAGTTAGCGCTGCTAACAATGCTCACATGCTAATGCCAGAGTTTAGAGCTCATGACAGTTTATTACCAAAGAAAATAAAAGGACAATGACGGCACTCGTGAACATTCTCCCGAATCGTTATGAGCCTTGTGGTGTGTTTATAGAGTTATAACTTGGCCTTCAAGCAGATGAATGTCTGAGTGCTTGCTAACGCTAACTCTAATAGAACTGGGAAACTGGGGAAAAATTCATTTAGATGTTCTTGAACCCACTTACTTCACCGTAATTTGGACTAATTTTGCCAAATACTCCTGTAACATCAGATGCTAATTTGCCATTTGGCTAAATCTGATGTTGATTAATGTGTCTTGCCCTTATTAAATAAATAACTAAACTATTAGAATGAGCACATCAATACAAATCTGTGATTTTCCTCAGAGCCGGAACTGCTGTTATAGAAAAACACAGTCTGACCAATCAGAATCAGAGATTTCAACAGTACTGTGCTATAAGCTGATGCTGAAACACACGCCATTCATTTCGATATACACACTCCTAAAAGAGAAATCCCTTTTTGCTCATAAAGTCTTTCAGTCTGCAGGTGCTACAGCATCTCAGTGTGATCCATCTACATATTACCGAGGTTTCATTTATCCTGATCCAAACCCCCTCTGGGACAGGACTAATCGCTATTAGAAAATGATTACTCTGCACTACTGTGCCAGTGATTACGCTGTAATAAGCTAATGTACCTGCTCATGCTAACAGCAGGCCCGAGGACTCTATTAGCAGTTATCAGTGCAAACGGAAACATGAGGCTAATTAAACCGCCCTGCCTGAAGAGACTGCTATGTATTTTCTCGGAGATGGATTAGACGATGAAGAGACTGCAGGGGGAAATGACTGCGCTAGTTTTAATTAAATCCAGCTATGATGAGGGAAGATCTGATCTGAAGTACAAAAGATGCATTTAAAACAGCCAGTGATTTAAGAAAGATATAGTTTTGCTCATTTTATAAAGATATTTTATTGCAATTCAGCAAGGTAAAATTTGATCCAGTTTTGATCCAGACTGTTAGGCCACGCCTTCTTCACTGGGACTGACAAGAACAGAAGCCACACCTCTTTCTCTGACACTGACAAGTACAGAAGCCATGCCTCCTTCACTGGTACTGACAAGTATAGAGGCCACACCTCCTTCACTGGGATTGACAAGTACAGAGGCCACGCCTCCTTCACTGGGACTGAAAAGTACAGAGGCCACTCCTCCTTCACTGGGACTAACAAGTACAGAGGCCACGCCTCCTTCACTGAGACTGACAAGTACAGAGGCCACGCCTCCTTCACTGAGACTAACAACTACAGAGGCCACACCTCCTTCACTGAGACTAACAACTACAGAGGCCACACCTCCTTCACTGAGACTGACAAGTACAGAGGCCACACCTCCTTCACTGGGACTGAAAAGTACAGAGGCCACGCCTCCTTCACTGGGATTGACAAGTACAGAGGCCACGCCTCCTTCACTGGGACTGAAAAGTACAGAGGCCACTCCTCCTTCACTGGGACTAACAAGTACAGAGGCCACGCCTCCTTCACTGAGACTGACAAGTACAGAGGCCATACCTCCTTCACTGGGACTAACAAGTACAGAGGCCATGCCTCCTTCACTGAGACTAACAACTACAGAGGCCACACCTCCTTCACTGAGACTAACAACTACAGAGGCCACACCTCCTTCACTGAGACTAACAAGTACAGAGGCCACACCTCCTTCACTGAGACTAACAAGTACAGAGGCCATGCCTCCTTCACTGAGACTAACAAGTACAGAGGCCACTCCTCCTTCACTGAGACCGACAAGCACAGAAGCCACACCTCTTTCACACAGAGGCCACGCCTCCTTCACCAAAACGAACATGTGTAAACCTGAAAAAGTGTTATATTAAAAGCATGATGATGATGGATTTGAGCTTCCTGGTAAAGTTTCTTAAAACCATTTAAAAAAGCTGTGTGAGAACTAGGATAAATATCAAACTAGACTGTGATACAGGAGTGAAATGAAGTGGTGAACAAATGATCTGAACAGATGCTCAGAAACACCACACCTTCGGGGGAACCAATACCGAAACATCACTCTGTGGAAGTGAAACCAGTAGGCCAGGAACAGGAGCGGAAAAGAAAGCACTGGCTCCATCTAGTGTTACACAATCAAATCCAGAGCACAGTATTGAAATCTAATCTCAAATCCAATCTGAACCCTTTGACCTGATTAGAATGGGAGCTGTAAACAAATATTCAATACAAAAACATAATGCATAATGCACAACGATGTGCTTAATGTGTACGCTCCTTTATGCTCTTACAAGTAAAATAAACATATGATTGAAGCAGTGTACCTTACACCCTGACTGTAGGACCTGAGAGTGTGGATTTTATATAAGCAGTGCACAAGACTTCAGAAATCCTGCATGTTCGCACAAAGGCTGTAAAGGAGGCAGTGAACAGCGTAAACTAAGCAAAAAGGAAAACTGCATTAAAGGTGTCATCTGTAATTTATGGAGCTCTATGCTGTCTTCAAGGCCAGTTACCAAAGCAAAAAGCACGGCAAGCCTTCCTCTCGCGCACAACAACGTGGGTGTGGTCCTTAAGGGAAAAGTAGCCAAGCTGAGCAGCTCTTCTTCCTGTGGGGGCGGAGCTAATTCGCTGGAGAGTTTTCTAGGGTAGACCTCGAAATTGTGTGATTGTGTTTGATTATAGGTTAAAAAAATAAATAAATAAATAAATACATAACCCTTTTAGAAATTACAAACTGCACCTTTAAACCGTTTAAAGCATTTCCCAGGAGTAGGTCCAGCTTTTATTACCGGGAAACCATAGAGTGTAATCTCTTCTGTCCTGAAGACTTGTCTGTGTCAGAAAACCTGCTGACACTGGAGACTCCTTCCGTAAATGTTAAGTAAGGACGTCCTTATAGAACAGCGATGAATCTTTAAGTTGTTACTATAGAAACGCTAACGTAATGTAAAAACAAGCGCGTTGATATGAAAGCTGCGATTTGCAGCTGTCCGAGCTGCTGTTATAGAAAATGAATCAACACTTTCTGACCAATCCGAATTGAGAATTCAGCAGCGATGTGGTATAAAAGTGGGGGAAGTGCTGATCTGAAGTGACATTTTTGGTAGAAAGTGTTTTTTTTTAAAGAAATGTTTTTAAACATATGACTCATTTTGCTGACCCGGCCTTTCTTTTCCCCTTCACTGACCACGCTCTCGCTCTTTCTTGTCCCGTTTCTCTCGTTTTTCTTGCGGCTAATCTTTTTTATCTTGCCCGCTCTCGCCACTTCTGGGAAAAGCTTCAGTTTCAGTGTCGGCTTCCAGACGTCGGGGGAACCACAACCTCAGGCCTCCCTTCGGAAAGGAGTAGGGCTGCGAGGGAGAGATGACACACTCCGCTTCTTCTGGACGTGCTGCTGTGCAAAAGCCGTAACTCACCATTCACGCCACGGTGATGCAAGCGTGACCACGTGCATGCGTGTGTGTGTGTGTGTGTGTGTGTGAGTGTGTATACACTGCTCAGTCATGCTGACGGAGCTGCTGATGCTGTTTGTAGCACGAGCGTAGTGTGAGCTTGTTGCATTGTCCTAAATCTGGCATCTCATTTAAACCCCAGTGTAAGTCACAGGCCTGTTATTAGTCCTGCAACAACAAAGCCTTTTCAAATAATAGCAATGTTTTACAACTCTGTCTACTTGCTAAGCTACAGGGTTCAGGAAGCGTCAGTTCTTCGTTCTGTTGTACATAATGGCATCATTTGAATTGGATTATCTCTACATTTGGGCTCACATCTGCTGTAATGGTTTTTATAGGGCCTGTGTTTCTCAAGATGGCGTCCAGGAGTCGTTGAAATCTGTGTGGCGGCCTGGGAAAGCACTTCACATGCTGCTCTATCTCAGGTGCAATCAAAATGATTCAACCCCCTCCCCCATTGCAAATCAGGTTGATTGTCAAAGTGTACAGACTTTCAGCTGTTTGCGATGAACAAATCAAACAAAAGCAAGTGAAATAGTTCATAGCGATGAAACAAAACTGGAACTTTTCGGCACGGTGGATCAGCCTGGAGGAAGAAGAATGAAGAAAGAACACTCTGTCCACAGTCAAGCATGGCGGTGGCTCGGTGATGCTCTGGGGCTGCTTTGCATCCTCTGGCACTGGAAACCTGCAGTGTGTGGAAGGCGAGATGGATTCATTGAAGCATCAGGAAATCCTAGGAGAAAACGTCACGCCGTCTGTGAGGAAGCTGAAGCTTGGGCGTCACTGGACCTTCCAACAGGACAAAAATTCTAAGCGTACCTCAAATTCCACCAAGGCTTGTTACAGAAGAAGTCCTGGAAGATTCTACAGGGCCATCACAGTCACCTGACTTCAACCCCGTAGAAAATCTCTGGTGGGATTTGAAGAAGGCGGATGCAGCACACAAACCCAAGAATATTACTGAACTGGAGGCCGTCGCTCATGAGGAACGGGTGAAGATTCCTCAGGAACGCCGTAGAAGCTCTGCATCTCGTTTGCAGCGGGTCATAACAGCTAAAGGACGCTCTACTAAGTACTAAAGATGCTCGCCATGAAGGGGCTCAATAATTTTGAAACTGGAGAAGTCATCATAAGTTGCATTTTCAGTTGAATTTTGGGAATTTTGGTCGTGTTGAACTATTTCAATTTGTTCATCGCAAACAGCTGAAAGTCTGTCCATTTTGACAATAAACCTGATCTGCAGTGGGGGTGGGGGGGGGGTCATTTTTGATTGCATCTGTATACTTCTTCTACAGGCTCTAGAACTCTCTTTTTTCTTTTTTGCTTGTATCTCAACCAGACGTTCTAGCATTTAAAGATTCCGCTAAGACACATCAACACACTGTCTAAGATCATTCCATTAGCACTGAATGAATTATTACGCAATAACAAAAACTGCACATTATAAGTACACATCTAATTGAGTAGGTCACTTAAACATTTAAAAACTTTATGCACTGTCGTCTGTGCAAATTATTTAAGCGCTCTTTTCTGTTTTGATGATGATGATGATGACGACGACGACGACGGCGACGACGACACAGGAGCATCACGGACATTTTGACATATTTGACAACTTATTTATTAGACTTGAAGTAGTTTTTTTTTTAACGAGTATATTATTAAGGGTATGTCATCAAAAAGTGAACCTTCCTGTTGCACTTTTTGATTCCTTGTGACTCTCGATGGCATTCGTTTGATTTGATCAAGTTCATGTTATCTCAGCAATGAATCCTAATCACGTCTAGGTCATTTGCCTGTGTGAGCAAAACCGAGACTTGCTAAATCAACACTGCCTTCTCGTCTGTTTTGAAATTAGTCACGTACCCTATGTGGCCAAAAGTATGCGGATACCTGATCATCACATCAGATGTGGTTCTTCCCCAATCCGTTTCCACAAAGCTGGAAGCACATAATTGTATAAAATGTCTTTGTACGCTGTAGCATTTCAATTTCCATTCAGGCCCAAACCTGTTCCAGCATGACGATGCTCCTGTACACCAAGCGAGCTCCATGAAGACATGGTGTGTGAAGGTTGGAGTGGAAGAACTCGGGTGTTAAAAACTTTGTTAAATATAGGTGTGACAATTATTGGCACCCTTTTAGTCAATACTTTGTGCTACCTCCCTTTGCCAAGATAACAGCTCTGAATCTTCTCAAATAATACCTGATGAGGTTGGAGAATACATGGCGAGGGATCTGAGAGCGTTCCTCCATACAGAATTTCTCCAGATCCTTCACATTTTGAGGTCCACGCTGGTGGACTCGCCTCTTCAGTTCACCCCACAGGTTTTCTATGGGGTTCAGGTCAGGGGACTGGGATGGACATGGCAGGACCTTGATTTTGTGGTCAGTAAACCATTTTTGTGTTGATTTTGATGATGTTTTGGAGCACTGTCCTGCTGGAAGATCCGACCACGGCCCATTTGAAGCTTTCTGGCAGAGGCAGTCAGGTTTTCATTTAATATCTGTTGATATTTGATAGACTCCATGATGTCATGTATCCTAACAAAATGTCCAGGTCCTCTGCAGAAAAACAGCCCCAAAACATTAAAGATCCACCTCCATATTTAACCGTGGGCATGAGGTACTTTTCCATATGTCTACCTCTCTGTATGCACCAAAACCACCTCTGGTGTTTATTACCAAAAAGCTCGATTTTAGTTTCATCTGACCATAGAACCCGATCCCATTTGAAGTTCCAGTAGAGTCTGGCACACTGAAGACGCTCGAGTTTGTATTTGGATGAGAGTAGAGGCTTTTTTCTTGAAACTCTTCCAAACAGCTTGTGGTGATGTAGGTGACTTCGGATTGTAGTTTTGGAGACTTTCTGACCCCAAGACACATCTAACTTCTGCAGTTCTCCAGCTGTGATCCTTGGAAATTTTTTTAGCCACTCGAACCGTCCTCTGCACAGTGCGTTGAGACGATATAGACACACGTCCAATTCCAGGTCGATTCATAACATTTCCAGTGGACTGGAACTTCTTAATTATTGCCCTGATGGTGGAAATGGGCGTTTTCAATGCTTGTGCTATTTTCTTATAGACACTTCCCATTGTGTGAAACTCAACAAGCTTCTTCCGCACATCACAGCTATATTCCTCGGCCTTACCCGTTGTTATGAATGACTAAGGGAATTTGGCCTATGTGTTACCTCATATTTATACCCCTGTGAAACAGGAAGTCATGGTCGAACAATTTCCTGTTCCTAATCACCCAGGTGTACTAAAAAATGTCAAATATCAACATACTTCAAATATATTTTTTCTCATATGAATTCATAGGGATGCCAATAATTATTGCACACCTATATTTAACAAAGATTTTTTTTTTTTTTTTGGATGAACCTGTGTTGTGTTTGCAATTGTTGGATATCCATGAGAGCAGAGTATTTTTGTGAATTTTTTTTGAACAAAAGATCAAAAGGTTAAACAATAAAGACACATTTTCCACAGCCTTCTTTGCTCGTATTTACCAAGGGTGCCAATATTAGTGGAGGACAGTGTGTCTGTCTGTCACATACAATACATTTCTATCCCTGTCTGAGATTAAAGCAGTGTATTATCGGCACACTGTTTTCTTCACCAGGGTGAAGAAAAAAAATCAGGAAATTGTAGATGTAATTTATGGTTTTGGAGGAAATTATATATATATATATATATATATATATATATATATATATATATATATATATATAAAACTACACAAAATCCTTTTTTTTTTAAACAGAAAAAGCCCACCATCTTGTTTTTTTATTCACTCACGCTTTCCATGTTCACAAATTTGTGGAGTTAAAGTTCACTTAGATGAACATGACACAAAGTAAACATTCTGTTCTTGTTCCCTTTTCTTTTACTCAAATTTCCTTATTTTATTCCCACGGGATATTGGCACCAGCCTTCCAATAAGGGCAAAAAGAAACCCAAACCCTTTTCAAAACAAACACCGGCCCTTTCCCGAATGATTGTTCAAAACGGAGAAATTCAGCACTCCACGGCTAAATTAGGTACAAATGCCTATGTCTCAGTGAGAAAAATAAATAAATAATAAAAATCCTGTTTCGCCTGGCCCTTTATTTAGAAGTGCAACATTTTCCATATTTCAAACATAACCACAGCAGTTAAACATGTGCGAGCCACCTCCGTATCCTGAGAAGGCCCCTGGGAGCGGAAGACACGACGGTACACAAACCCCACACCAGCACTGACATCCGTCACACTCGTACACACTCGTACACACTCCACGCTACGCAAAACTCGCCGGGGTTTAGTCAGGGACACTTTAGTCCGGATTCATAAATAACGATGAACTGGCGTTTCAGGAGATGAAGAAGCATATACATTAAAGTGGTATATGAATAGCCATTACTAATGCTTCATAGTTATATATTAACATCATGAAATATTATTCTAAAGACTCCCAGACTTTCTGTAGCCAGCAACCCCTTAATAACTGTCAAATAAATTCATGGAAATGTCCGGACAGATTTATTTCACATTGAACAAAATATTTCAAATAGTAGGCTATGTTAGGATTATTTCAACGTCTACAATAATAATCTGGCTTTTTATTGGAGCCACAGAGGTTTTTATTCCTGACCTTTATTCCTGGTGTTATTACCAGGCTGCTTGTTTCCGAGTTATTGAAGTTTGGATTAAAATTAATCAGATTCAGGTGACCAGTCTAATAACTTTTCTTTCTTTCTTCTTCTCCTTCTTCTTTCCTTTCTTTTTCAAGATTAAATCAATAAGAAATAATAGCGTTGATATTTCTGAGCTCTAGGAACAGACCCCATTTCGAGAGCCACTGACTTCCATTATTAGCGTGTTTATTAGCGGGATATCGATACACGCTTCTTTGTGGACCTCGTTGTAACGTTTCACTTAATAAACTCCCTCAAAAGAGATGTGACGTGAGAAAAGGTGCAGAAATCATACGCGTAGGAAATATACACCTACATAAATGACATTACCAGGGCTTATAAATGGATCAAGTGAATCGCATTATGGATTCAAGAATCTTATTATGGATCCTTTTACTGTGTTTATTAAAGTGCGCACACACACATAAACACACACACACACACACACACACACACACATTACACACACGATTCAGTACAGTGATGAATCTGAGATGTATTTCCGCTCGTGTAAAAGCCGTGCTCTGTGAGAGAGCTGAACATGTGTGAAACACCGGCTCAGAGAGCCGAGTCATTTCTCAAACCCGAAATGACAAACAATCAAAGCCAGTCACTTTGATTAGTTAATACCGCCGCTTCGTAGTGGATGTTAATTGGAGGGTCTTTTTAAACAAAGAGCGTGGGTGGCTAATGAGAGCAAGAGAGTGAGAGCGAGAGAGAGAGAGAGAGAGAGATGGCAATCACCTTTGTTATAACACAGCACTAATAGAGAAAGGAGTCAATCCATTACACATGGATAAATAAGCAAAAACCTCAAACCCGAGACTCAAACATTCCGCGTTCCAACAGCAACTGGCCGAAAGAAAAAAGCCGCTTTCCAGATTTAACGCTCGCAGTGAGACAGCATGATGAACAAAGCCTGGCAAGGTTTTGTCTTTCATATAAAAGACATCAATTGCAATTATAGATATGTGAGAACACAGCATAAAAAAATCATCCCGTGCGCGTGCAATTTTGTATCTCATGTGGTTAGGTTAAGGTTTATTAAGTAACAAATTTTAGATTATTTCTAAGAGAAAGGGAAATAAATTCCGAGAAAAAGGATGTGAGGACGTGTGAATCATTAATCATTAATTAAGTGAAGCATAACGTGCAGGATGAGTAAATCTCGCTTGAATATTGTGTATGAAAATCCTGATTTCTGACTGCCATTGTCCTGGAAATTGAACGATTTTCAGCCACAACGGAACTCCCTGCGTGAATATAACGGACCGCATCGGTGGCGGAAAATCACAAACGCGTGAACGTCCAAAACTTCAAGCTCTGACTCTCTGAAAAACGTCCCCCCGAAAAATGACAAACGTGTCCAATAGGGAGAACACGAGGTCAGAAACCATGACATGTAACGCAACAACAGCACCAGCTCTTCAAAAAAAAGTCTACTGTTTCATCCTCGCAAAATTGATCTCATTTGAAGCCATTCGTATTTTTCTTGTATAAGTGTAAACCTGTCAGTTCATGATGGAGCACTTTATACGAGTGCGAATCGACATTTTGAGGAGAAAAAAAAAAACAGCAGGACACGAGGGCAGTTTTCAGGTAAGCTGACGCCATTTCTGAAGAAAAAAAAAAAAGAAAGACAGACAGACAGACAGAAGAAGGCGACTCACCATCCACCACGTCTTGGCTGTCATGTCATAGCAGAGCTGCCATTTCACCGTGCTCTCCGACGGGTTGCCAACCATGTGTGTGATGCTGGGGAGCTCCATGAAGAGAAACAGATCCACAGAATAAACGAAGAGAGATTGATTGTGGAGCTAAAGTTCCCTTAAAGTTCTCAGAGTAGCTCCAAAGTGGCCCGGACGGCAGGAACCAGAGGAACAGAGCTCCCAGTGATCCTGAGGAGAACCATCCTCTCTCTCATCCTCACCTCGGTAGAGACGTCGAGAGAGAGAGAGAGAGAGAGAGAGAGAGAGAGAGAGAGAATCAAGACGAGCGCACAGTCTCAGGATTAAGACACTACACAGAAGCATTCAGACTCTCACACCACAGAACTGCAACGCCAGCTGTGCTGACACACACATTCACACACACGACCACAAGTTATTGGCTTTCAGACCACAACGAGACCTAAAGCGTAAGGAACGGAGATACCATGAGCCATGAGTGCGTGAAGCACCTCGTATCCTTCCAGTCCCTACACAGCTTCTCTAAATCATAAAAAAAAAAAGTTGGTCAAACTACAAAGATGGGATGTAGAGTCCCACCTACATCATGGACCGACCACAATGATGCTGCACGCCTTCTCTCTGCCTCATTTTTCCACTAAATCAGGTCCATGTACGCCAGTCGTGTCTGGAACTGAGCATCACGGTCAGGAAATATAAACTACAGATGATCTCTGGACACGACTGAGATGAACCGAGGAAACTGATCGGCGTGAACACACTCAGGTTATGAGTCTGACCACCTTTTATCTCCCCCGTCTTCACCTCCTCGGGACATTTCGATCAAATAGATACACGTCTGTGTAGCGTCTATGTGACTGGTTTTGGGGGGGGGAGGGGGGGGATTTAGGTAGTCTCCTGGAGAAGAGACCGTTTATAAACACAATCTGTCTGTGAGCAAAGACACGAAGAACACGAAGGCGACTCCTCGGTTTTGGTTTCGACTTCAGTTAAAAGACATCAAAGCGACCTCTCGTTGGGAAATCAAATCTGACCTGGAAACCACCTCGAGAACCCAAATCATCAGCATGACAAACCATTTAGATTTAGTCTTATGACAACCGTACGACGTTATAACGTTACAACAATCGCCTCAGTTCGTCGGTAGGTTCCGATAACATTTACGCTTTTTTGATGAGCTTCCAAAAAACTTCTGCAACATGAACGCGGCCGTAAGAAAAGGGCCTGACATTAAGGCGAAGTACAAACCGTGGTCGGAAATGGCAACCTCGGATGACAACGACGAGCCGCAGTGACGGTGTTGCCAGCTTTCGCGACAAAACGAGTGACCTTTGTGGCGTTTATTACTGTTGGAAGAGGGTGGCCGGTGTCACCAGGAAGAAAATGTGACTGGGAAAGTCATTGTAAGAACATTTAACTTTGGCAAACAACATTCCGAGCCGATAAAGCACCTAAACGCAAATCCAACACTACGATGAGTCACAAATACGTCCTGTGAGTAGAATAAGCACATGATGCATGATACTACGTATATTTCGGGTGGATCGAATGCAGAATTTTAGTCTGTATGGTCTTGAACGGAGTGCTACGTTGTAAAACTAGTATTTAATATCCGATGTGTCGTGATGTGTAATGTAGTATTTTGTAGCGCAGTTTTGCCTTTCGTAGAAAAGTCTCATTATTCTGGTCAAATTAATGATTTTAAATGATTCATAGCGGAATCATGACGCAATCCTACAGCATTTCCACCACTAGCATAAGTGCTATATCGCAAGCTTAGCTTAGGCTACAGAACATGCTAATTTTGCGAATAGTGATTAGAACGCATATTAGCATGACGTTGCGTCTAGAAGCATTTTCTGTAGTGTCAGATCGCTTTGTACTGCACCTAGCGTTATTGTACACTGAAAAAAATGGAATATTAGTCCCTTCTGGATTTCATTGAGGCCAAAAACGCTCGATTTTGCTGCGGTTCCCCCCACCCCCCACCCAGATTTGTGATGCGACTTGTTTTGTTTTGTTTATTTTTTTGCGCTTTTCTTGCAGGAAACTACTCGAATCGGTGGAATCGCAATTGCACGAAATCGTTTTGCACGGTCTTTCGCTGTGACGTTCGTTGCGAAACGAGCCCTGATGACATCACACGCCACGTCTCGGCCTAAATCGGCGCTAAATCCGCGGCGTTCTCAAAAGCTCCTCCGAAGATCGGCGAGTTTGCCGGATTTCGCCTTCATTTCCGCGCTCGCAAAATCCCCGAGGGACTGTAATATGTGGTCGGGAGAATTTAAGAACAATTACTACGTACAGTTTACATGAAAGTAGAAAATGTTCTCATCGAAATGTGATTTCATTGCTTGTGCAAAACTTCATTTAAACAGGCTTGTAATCACTAGGTTGAATTACGCCGAGCGAGCGTGATCAATTCACGCCTTGTTATTAACGTAAATCGATTACATGAGGATAAACCTGGCAGGCATGTGTGCACTGACAGGAGTCAGAACCTTAGTATTACATGAACACAATTAAAATGTACGTATTAGAATAGTGCGGCAGAGATGTGGCTGTCGCATGAGCATGCCAGTGACTGGGGTTCGATCCTCAGCTTGGGCAAGAGTGTGGAGTTTGATTTGATATAGTACCTTGAAAATACAGGGTCATGTTGGATGTACAAATACAAATCGGGTTAATGTGACTCAGTTCAATCACGTGGAACTGATGTACACATTCGAATTTGGTCAATTCAATGAGGATATATATATATATATTTTTCAATATATCTAACTATTGCTAATTTTAGCTTTCAGCTTGTCACGTATATTTTTTTTAAAAGCAGTTTGTTGGAAATTCTTACCGAGCGCTGACACTGGAGACTCCTTCCATACGTGTTCAATAAACATCTCTTTACGGAAACCTTCGCTACATCGACGGTTGCACGCGCGGTTGTTGCTTGTCAGATAACAATACGGCTTTCAATCTGTTTCTCATTCGTTTTAGCTTTTGTATGGGGCGTCCACTGTACAAGTGTCTGCGTCGGTTACTATAGAAACGATAACGTATTAGAACGAGTGCATTCATATACACCCGTGAGTCGAATTACAGCTGGAACGACTAGTCAGAGCTGCTGTTGTAGAAACAGTGGTAGAAATGAAACGTTTGCTCACTTTAATTCGTTACATGAGGAAAATACTTCTGGGCCATTCTAGGGGATAAGTGACTGACCACAGATTTGACGGTGTCCTACCTTCAGTCACTGGTGGTAGTAATAAGCCAGGTTATCAGCTTCTGGCGTTTCGGACCTCCTGTCAGCTGTCGCAGTTTAATGGAGGTCAAAGATCCAACATAATTAAATAAATAAATATATTTAAAAAAAATCCAGTTCCAGCAGGACTGACCCAAGCCTGCAAACCAAACTCATGCACATTCTCCAGCCGTCCACAATGATTCATGAACTTCAGCTCGTTTACACAGTAATGACATGCTCTTTGCCGGTAACCTTTTCTCTCTTTAATTGGCTCCTCTTAGCCCTTTTTCATGATTCTTGATCGGGACTGTGTGGCGAAATCGCATCGTCAGCCTCCGGGCTTCATCCACAGTTTTACCCAGCCAAGAAAAAAAAACAAAACAACAACAACACGCCGACACCGGGTTAAAATAGAAGACGTATGTGAAAACGTATAGCAGTGCCAACATTATACTGTAATTCTAAGTTTGGTCTGAGGACATGCTGTAGGCAGAAACACGAAACTATTTTCGTAGATGCTGTTTTTAATTTTACCGTTATAGAAGAACTGCATGGACATTGCTGGAGTTTCGCCATCAGGCCTATTTTTGTGCTTTTTTTCCCCATTTTTTTTAAATATATATGTATATTTTTACTTTCGCTGTGGTGTTAACTTGCCAATAAACTCGCCATTTCTAACAAAAAAATTCGGGCCTGTATGTCTAATTATCCACTAGTGAAAGCTCTCCTAACCTCCTTCACTGGCTGAGCGGTCACCTCAGCAACAAAAAGCTCCTGTTCTGTGAGGTGCTTCTTTAAAAAAAAATATCACGGCTGTTGAATTTTCAAGTCTGATCGCTCAGAAGGTGTTGATTAATGTCCTATAACAGCAGCTCTGACAGTAGTGCCAGTGCAAATAATGATAATGATAATGAGTCTTTATTGATCACGTGTACATTACAGCACAGTGAAATTCTTTTCTTCACATACCCCAGCATGCCAGGAGGTTGGGGTCAGAGCACAGGATACGGCGCCCCCTGGAGCAGAGAGGGTTAAAGGTCTTGCTCAAGGGCCCAACAGTGGCAGCCTGGCAGTGCTGGGGCTTGACCCCCCGCCCTTCCGATCAGTAACCCAGAGCCTTAACCACCAAGCCACCACTATAAATCACGGGTTTATATTGATGCGCTCATTTCAACGATAATAACAACTTCCACAGCATGCCAGACGCTACTCCTAAACAAATGAAAACGTCCTCGTTTTTGACGGAAGGAGTCTCCAGTGTCAGCGCTTTTTGTGACGTTCGTCAGACGCAGGGAAGCCATCGGGAAGGAGGCGTTCACGCAGTTCGCGCATTCCAGTTTCTCAATAACGAGACAAGCTTTCTCGTGAAGTCGTTTTAACTTTAAGAGAAAGAAAAGCAGAGGCTCGTGAGGGAAGCCATAAGATTAACTGTAACTATGAAGAGCTAAAAAGTATAGCATGCCATGCCATTTTAAAAAAAAAAAATTGAAAACATCAGCAAATTCCTGTGGTGTAAGGGGAATAAAACACTTCGAGACGTGGTACAGTGTTACAGGAAAATAATCATCTCCCGTGTTGTACCGTCAGGCTGCCTTCCACGGTTCATGGTTGATAATTTTCCTATAACAGCACGCCCCCAAGTGTTTTAATCCCTCCTGACTTAACTGTGTTTCGTGTGGAACGAAGACAGGAATTTCAGATAAAACACACTAGAAGAAGAAGAGTCGGTCGGGTCTCAAAAAACCGCTTTCAATTCTGATCCTATAGAATATAATATATTGCTAAAGTGTCATCAATATGTACAGCTAACATTTAGAATCATCACTTAGAAGCATAATCTAATAATCAGTATTAGTCAACAAGCATAATCTCTATGTATAATCAATATTTAGATGCAGAATCTAAAACCCTAGCACACTTTTTAATCAAGTTATACTCTAAGTGTGTACCGAGTCAGAGGAAATCTGTGTCTTACTGCACAGTAGTTGTTTTCCTGTAGCATCCTGTACCTTTCTGTACAGTAATAAATGAAACCGCTTTCCAATTAAGACCGCTTCGAAGCTTGCAAACCGGTATCGGGCTGGGACGAAAGCCCCAAAATCATTAAGGTAGCGGAAATGAATCGGGTGAGAGCCAGAAATTCATTAAGGTGTAGAGGTGAATTTGGGACAGTGTAATAATAAATGAATGAATGGATGAATGAATGAACGAATAAATAAATATAACCTTGGGCTCATAAAACCGTTCTAAAAAGCAATTAAGTACGCACGCACCACAAATGTATGATATCATACGGACATGAATAATTCACCGTGGGAAAGAAGGTTGGTCTGTTTTTAAAGAGAAAATGGAAAAATCCTGCCTAAAATGAGCTCGCTGTTGCAGAAAGGTATAAAAGGACATGTGTGTTTGCATCATTTAGACTTTATGCAGACTGTCTCATGTTGTTTGTTTTAAATAAAGTTTTGTTTCTTTTGACATCCATAACCCCTGGTCACTGGAAGGGGTTTATTTATTTATTTATTTATTTAAAAGTCGGTTGGAGGGATTTCCCAGAACAATACTTCATCTAGAGAATAAAATTAGCACATCGCTAACAACAGCTCGCTGAACTGGCGTAAGCTTGCTAGCGATAATATCTATCTGGATGAAGACTAGAAGAGAATAGGTGAGGAAACCTGAAGAGAAAGAGAAAATCTGAAGTACTTAATGCTAGACTAATTAGACTCTGAAGAGGGATTAGCATTGGGTAGGTTACAGCAGTTAAGCTGCCTTAATGATGATAGAGTTATGCTAATTTTGATCAAGTGGGTTGAACAGGCAAAAACAGACGTATGGCGTCAACAAACATTTGTGATACTGTAGACGTGAAGCATGTCGTTTGGTAACAGAAGCATTTAAACACATCTCACTTCTGTAAGTCAACAGGATAAGAGCGTCTGCTGAAAGCTGCAGATTTAACGGAAACACAGTAAGAAGCTACACCATTGTTGTTTATCGGTAATAAATATCAATATAGACCCTTTGAAGGGAAAAAGAGAGGGATTTCAGCTTGAGAAAGGGTAGAAGACGAAGAGAAAGGTCCCAGAAATGACCCAGAGTTTTGGTCAATTTGGTTGATAGACTGCATAATTAGCATATCGCTAATACCAAGCTAAACTGAATGTCTAGCTGGATGAACATAAGGAACACTTGAAGAAACCAAGGAAGAGAAGATCTTTAGTATGCAACCAAATGCTAGGCTAATCACTCTTGATTAGCATTAAGTAGGTTACAGTTTGCGTCATGCTATTTTTTCCCCCAGTGAGCTAAATTGTGAAAAAAAAAAATGCATTTATGACATCATTTTTAAAACGTAAAATGTAAGCATGTTATGCAGCAAGAGAAGACTTTAACGTTAAGACTTTAACACAGGTACTTTTTTTTTTTTTAATTTACTGAAGACTAGTTTTATCTTTCATGAAGCAAAATTTTCAGAGTTATCTATGTTTGTGTATGTGTAATGGGGAAAAGAGAGGAAATTCAGATAGAACTCATTAGCAGAGGAAGAGATGGACCTAAAAAATTTTTATTTTTTTTTTTAAAAAGAGCACATCACTAACACCATCAAGCTAAACTGATGCGAGCTAGCTAACAGTAACGTCTCTCTGGGTAAACACGGGAAACAGGTGAGGAAAATAAGGAAGAGAAACTCTAAAGTACAGTAAGCTACCTAACGCTAGGCTAATTACTCTCTGAAGAGTTAGCATGAGGTATGTTATTATTAGCACGAGGTACGTTACATCGGTTTAGCAGCCTTAGTCATGATAGCGTTATGCTAATTTTTTATGTCATGTGGTTCAAATCGAGCAAACATTTTTGTTCACATTGAAGATGTGAAGCACGTTATTTAACATTTCGTACATTTAGGCTACATTTCTTAGCATCTAAATGAATATCCTGATAAATAAACATGTTTAGTCAATAATAATGTTCTTTTTTTTTTTTTTTTTTGCCTGACACCCCCCCTTCCCGCTTCCCAATCCCCCTTCCCGCTTCCCAATCCCCCTTCCCACGCGTGACAGCCTCAAGACAACCAGGTCGTTAAAGCAGGAGTATTTCCAGTTATCAGGAAAATGAATCCAGGGCATGTGCCTTTACCGGAATATCTACTATTATAAGAGAATAAAGACGGCGCTGCACTGACATAAGCGAGATGAGAAAATTGAGCTTTAAATAAGACTCTGAATGGTCAACATGGTACGCCATGAAAGCAGTAAAATGTCAAGTTTCCCTTTATAAGCTGAGAGAAAGAGAGACATATGAAAATGCTAGCTGTAATTACACAATCTGTGGAGAAGATTCCTGGGTGACCTCCAGCGCAAAAAAAGCATATACAGCTAAACAGAGTAAACGATGCTAAATAGAGTGACAAAATCCTGGGCCAAATCTGGATGCTGGGATTGAATATTGGAGCCAAAAATGTAGACTATTCTCTCTCATTATCAACTAAAATATCAAAGGGTTGGCGAACAGTGCGATTCACGGACCTTCAATTCAAATCCAGACTGAGATTTTTCTTTCTTTTTTAAAAAAATTTTTTTTTTTTTAAAATATGACATTTTTCTTTAGCCTTGTGCTTCACTGACTCGGGTTCTCTTCCCACCCCTCACGTTGTACCCCATAATTTAATGTGTTTGACGTTTAGTGGGCACGAATGTTATTGCTCTCATTATAGGCCATGTTATACACAATCTGCAACTGTTATGCTTTATTATTCACAGGCTGAGACGCCTATTCGAAAGCATGCAGTACATAGACTCTTAAGAAGCTGTCCTGTGGGCTTTTTTAAGTATTCACAATTTTATTGGTTGTTCAAGGAAAGTATTCGGCTGTATTTAGGGTTCTTGGGCTGTAGAATCAGAAATGTATTTTTGGTCACTACGTGTACAATGGAAAACAAAAAAAAAAAAAAAAGGGAGGGGGGGCGGGGTATCTGTGTAATAATAATCTGTTGTAATCTCTAACACCATCTCGATACTCCCTGTTCTGGTGCCCTGGGTGGCAGACCCATGCCTTGCCTGCTTCTCTCTTCTTAATGAGGTAATCCTAGCCTACCGACAGCACTCCACCTCCATCTTTCTACAAGCCCCGGCCTGCACTCCAATTAGTGGTCACGCTAACAGGCAGTGATTACGCCTGCTCTTCAAATTAGGCCGCACCGCAGGTTTAAACACTGCAGGGGGGCTAACGGCGGCCTTGGGCCGTGGGCCGATCAACAGGAGTCTCTCTGGCCAAATTAAAGGCCGCCGTGGCGTTTTGTTTCTGTTGATCGCGTTTTAGAAAATTCCTCTCTGTGGAAACTGAATGCCGCCCATGTATGAGTCAACATGTTCAGATATCAGAGCACTCAAAACATTTCCAGCATTATCTCCAGATGTCGGGGACCAGCAGCAGGACCATGCCATGCCGGGCCTGTAGGGGGCAGTAGCGTGATTTGCTCTGACGTTTTTGACAACGAAACACGGATAGGTCATTGGCAGGGTTTTCCACGCACAAGTCGAACCGAACGCGTTTAACGAGAGGTCTAGTTTGGAAACACTAGGCTACGGAGTCCCGTACTTTTAGTGTTGAATTCATTATTGCGGGCAAATTGCCAATTCGTTAATTAAAGCACAACACGTCCTGCTTTTATCAGTAATTCAACACAGAAATCTGAAATTCTCACAATACCAGTCCTGTGTGTGTGTGTGTGTGTGTGTAGCTTTAGGTAAGGAATGAAACACTTCAGGACGTGCTGTCATAGAAAAATAATCAAAGACATGGTGGTGTGATGCAGCCCTGGAAGAGACCACGCCCATCAGGATAGAAAAGTAAGAAGAACATGCAGCGAAGCTTCACTCAAAGGCAGACGTAGTCGACCTTTTTCTCCACGAGGCCCACTTACCTGTAGTTGTTAAACATGTCAAAAATCGATCGACTCAGTGCCGGTCCTCCCTATGCGCAAACTACGCAAGTTGCGTAGGGCCCCGAACCACCAGGGGGCCCCCCGTTGATCTCGTATATTATTTACTGTCGTATGACTCCTGACAGTGCTTTAAAATCACTGCCCATTATTCTAAAGCTTGCAGAGAATTATTGATGTATTTTCGTATGTTTACTTAAGCTTTCTTGAGTAAACTCTATTTATCACGCTTTTGTTGCGTTAGTGAATTACGCACTGTAAAATAATTTCAGCTGTTCATTCGTTGTTTTTCCCACTGCTAGATGGTGCCAAAATAACCGAAGTTTGGAATTCATTGTTTTTTACTGTCTTTCAGTCTCCGTTCATTTAGACTTGTTAACTGAATAATTCTTTTTCACTTGTTAGAGTTTAAAGCTATGTTTATATTTCCTGTGTAAATTTTACTTGTATCTTTTGCTGACATGGGCCCCCTGACAAAGTTTGGCTTAGGGCCCCCAGAAGTCTAGGACCGGCACTGGATTGGCTCATCTGCCATCTTTATTATGAAAAAAAAAAAAAAAAAGAAGACACTTTTGGAGTATTTTAGAGTACATTCCAGTGTATTACGGTGTTAAAATGTGGAGCTCCTATTTCCTTAGTGGTGTGTGTCCGACAGTTCGAATACTTCTGCTCTAAGGGAACATATGGAGCCAAACAAACCGCCCCCCCCCCCCACACACACACACACATACACACACTTACAGCAAAACAGCTTTTTCCTTTACAGTTTCATACAATTAATAACTAATAAGAATTAGTCACTACTAAGTTCACGCTTTCAGTAAAAACATTCAGTGTACACAGTCTTCGAATTCCTTACACCAGGGGTTCCCAAACTTTTCCAGGGCAAGGCCCCCCAAATGGCATTAACGTTTGACCGAGGCCCCCCTTTTGCGAGATGTCTTTAAAACACATTAAAAATACAGACTTCTGAATATATCCTCCTTTATTTTTTCTTCTTTTTTTTTAATTAATAATTACATCTTACATCTTTACATTACATTACATTAGGAATTGATTGTGTGTGTATGTGTGTCAGTGGTTGTCTGCGAGTGAGAAAGAGAAAATCATGTATTTATTTATTTTTCACACCAAATAGTTGAGGCCGCCCGGGCGCCCCCCCCCCACTCTGAAAACCACTGCCTTACACCACCAAGAACAATATACTGCATGTTCCTTACAGCACTGCTCCTGCAGTTGTTTTCTCCATTGGACACAAGCATACAGAGTGCATGCACATGTAAGCCACCAGAATACAACCCTCATGATCCTGAAGCTTGTGGCCAGAAATGTGCATCTGCTTGGAAATAATACTTCTGAGAACTTGGAGAAAATGGGGATTTGTTATTGCGCTTGTAGGTCACATTATAAACATACACACTCTCTCTCTCTCTCCTTAACGAGGTGATCTAATCTTCTGATAACAGCTTGTATCGTCAAATTTTGATGTCTGATGTCTGCATTTAAAATGACTACACAGAATTTCAGTGTCGTCCAGTGTGGCGTTTTTAATTCCCTTTTCATGGCAGAAAAAAAAATAAAAGAAAGCGTTGAGGACAGAGTAAACGTTACAGGTCGGCATTCGTGAGTAGGTCCATCAACAAGCTTTAGAATAATTCGATTAACCTCAAACAGTGCTGTTATGAAATGGGTGAAAGATGGGATTTGGATTAATCGGAATCGTTTTTTACAAACAGAGCTATTGTAGTGTATGTGGAACCGAGGGAGGAAATCAGGTCAGGACTTTCGAAATACAAGAACAATAGAGGCAGAGGTTAAACCAGGAGAGAGGTCCGGGACGCAGCCGTCCGTCACCTCTGGTTTGGGTGAACAGCAAGCGAGACAGTTATACCGCAGCAATTTACCAACGATTCGTATTTTTATTTATTAAAGAATGCCAGTTTTTTTTTTTTTTATCCAGTTATAGTTACATTTAATGTTGTGCATCGTCCACGTGACGAGTCAGTTCCCATTATCTCCGTCACTTTCTCGCGAAGAAAGTACGACGAAATAGCGCAGCTTGCCGTGTTACTGAGAAGACGAATCCTTTCTTCATCTCCAGGACTTCCAGGACTTGTGTTTCCATTGTCAGAAAAGTTCGAAAAATCTGCAGGCCGCAGGGAAAAAAAAAAAGAAGAAGGAAGAATTAAGAAGAAGACCTGCATCGTAGTGGTCATGTGGCACTTTTTTGCGTAGAGGTTTCCTGTGAACACAGACAGCTCTGCTTCCTCATAGTTCTCAGATTCATTGTGATGTGAAGACACACTCGCTCGCGTCGTGCTCGGTCACGTTCCCCAATCGCACCGAAGGTTATGTTCTCGATGTTCTCCGGCTTTTAGAGGCAAACCTGCACATAGAAACACCGCACTCTGTGAGGAAACACTTCCTCTGTGAGGAAACACCCGAGGCCATGAGAGAAGTTCCCTAAAGGCTCAGAAAGAGAAGTCGGAGCAGTTTCTAAGAAGGCGGCGTTCTGCAAGCGATGACACTTGTGTTTTATTTGGCTGCTTCTCTACATTTACGCTTGCATTTTCCCGACGCGTTGTTCGGAGGTCCGAGTCCGCAGTCTGTTAAAGTTACTTAAAGCAGTAAAATTCCTGCGCTTGATAACGAACTAAGAATTTAAAAACAAAAACAAGTTACGACGTGAATAACAGATCCTGAATGAAGCACCAATGCAAAGCTTTTTTTTAATTTAAATTTTTTTTTTATAATGTTTTTACGATTTTTCAGCGTTTTCCCTCCGTGGTTTTTGTACGATTTTTAAGATTACTGCTTGGCACACGGTACAAAATCCCAATAAAATCCCCAACGAAAGACTACTCGGATTCCAACAGCAGACTGTAGAAGGAAGATCCTCTGACGACAGACCTGCGATGGAAGGAAACGTCATCGATCAGCGGGATCCGGAAAATGCTCACGATCATTTTTATACGCCGTTAGCACGTTCCGTTTGCTTTTCGCCATCGCCGCGACCGTATTTCTAGCTCTTCCGCGTCGTCCTGTCCCGTCCTCCTATCGGTAGATTTTAGACCGGCGTCGCAGCAGCCGTCATTTTAAAACCGATGATATTAACGTCCTACTAAAACTTATCATTAAGGTTATACTTCACCTGTTCACCAAGATGGCCGCCCGCTGGTAAAAACGTTCTCAACCTAGAACAGACGTGAGCGGACGTCAGACAAACGCAAAACAACACAGACACAATGACGCCATGGAAACGGTCTGGTAGAAGAATAACACAATTGCAAAATCATACATTTGTCCCCCTCCCCCACCCCCCTTTTTTTTTTAAACTCACATCGACGGATCTTGATTGGCCAGACGACCAGACTAAAGAGGCAGAATGCGGTGATGAGGCTGACACCCCCGGTTACAGCTACCATGACACGGTGGTAGAACCAAACGCAGTCAGAGCAGCAAACCAGCGTCCTGTAAATAGAAAGCATACAAGACTGAGAGAGAGGTTTGTTACAACATCATAAACCACACACACAATGTTCTGAATGTCTAAAGATGTCCATTAATACCCAAACCACGACATATGGCAGTAATCAGTGAACAATCCCTGACGGTAAACAATCCTTCCACAAGTGAATCCAGCCACTGAGTGAGCTTTTCTTCACGTCAGTCTTCACGTAATCTTATTATTCGCTGACTTCGGGGAATGTCTCAATACACACGCTGTGCACCACTTACTGACAGGGGTACAGGCTCTGGATGATCATCACGGCGAGGCCGTTGGCCACCTTGTCTGTGAAGCTCATGGCTCCGTACACGAACGCGCCACTTTGCTGTCAGAAAGAAAAAAACAAACAATAACAGTGCGACGATACGATTAACCGTAAATACTCACTCATACAGTGACGAAGCACGTTGTGGCTGTCTAGCGCTGTTACTCAGCCAGGCAGAGCAGTGGACTGTCATGTTGTTTAAAAATCGTACCTACATCACGTCAACGAAACCGTTTCGAACTTACAGAATAAACGATTAAAGCTGCCGTAAGCGATCAGCAGCGATAATGAAACACATCGTCACTTTTAACGAATCATTTCGCACGTAGTAACACACAGAAGAACGTCGTCGAACGTGCAGAGTTCAACCTTTCAACAGATCTATGTCGTAAATAATGCTACGTGTTCTGACGTCTTTCCACGTTAAGAGTGACATTAGGAGTTAAGGCGCTTTGATAACGCGCTTTACCGTCTGATCTCCGATGAGGTTGGCAGTCATGGACAGCGACATCACCAGGATGACGGCAGATCCGGCTCCTAGCAGGACGGCCGCTCCGTACACACGGACACCCATCTTCAAATCCAGCAGCACCCAGATGCCGAACGCCATGATGGGCACGAGTCCCGCGAAATACGTCATCTGAGAGAAAAGACAGTGAGATTTCTTCGCTTTTCATAAAGGACGCTTGCTTTTTATCCGTTTATAGTCCGGGACAGTTAGAGCGCGTCGACGAAACAAAGCGCTGACGCCGGAGACTCCTTCCGTAAGTGTTGAATGAATGTACGAGCCTCATCGTACCGACGATTACACGCGTTGTTGTTGTTGTTGTTGTTTTGTTAAATAACAGCACGTTTTTAAAAAACATGAATTAATTGTCGCTAGAACGCCTTATAACGAGCGCATTAATATAATATAATATAATATAATATAACATAATATAAACCCGTGATTTTTCCAGCTGCACCATTGTCAGAGCAGCTGCTATAGGAAATGAATCGGCACCTTCTGACCAATCAGAAACAGCAATACGGTGTAAATAAACATAACTAAACAAGGTACACATTCGAACCAGGAAAGAAAACATTCTGTCTTCTGCTTAACGGCGTTGAAGAGAGATTTTGGTGAATTATTCTGCTTCTGTCATCCTCTGGAGTTTAGATGAGATGTTAGATCCTAACTGTCGTCGTCATGGTTACTAATCAGATAAGATTTGATAGGAAGTATTCCAGAAACTCTTCTCCTTCATTGTAATATCAGTTTAATCATGTTGCACGTGGTTAGCGGATAATAGTCCTCAGGGCGATCGTTAAAAGGAGATGTGAGGAACTCACGCTAACGCCGAGGCGTTTACTGATCGGCTTCATGGCCAGAGAGGAGACAAAGCCGCTCACGTACAGCACCAGAGGAATGGTGGCGATGTAGTTCTGGGAAAACAGGAACAACAACAAGATACCGAACGATGACCTTCCCGTGATTTATCGAGAGAGAGAGAGAGCAATTACAGTGAGGTTAATGAAGTCATTAAAAAAAAAATGTGTGAAATTCTGACTGTTTCTTTACCTTAGGCAGGAACAAAGAGTTTATCAGGTACATGGAGATGTACGTCTGGGAGAGGTTGACGATCAGGCGAGTGCACATGTACAGGGCAGCCACCTGTAGGAACGAAACACGACGGATTCACTCGTCTCGAGAATTCATCCCTGTTTCTGACTCACTTTCTGCACACATGCGAAAATTCCTTTCTCAGAAAAAAAAAGAGAACGTAAGCTATGCGGTAACTACCGTAAATAATACATCACACCGCGTCCTTTTCTAGAAAACCCTACCGTCTTCTGCGCACCACTTATTATTATTTTACAAACGGGTCTAAATAGTCGTCCCTTCGCTTCTCTTGAAGTTGGACCAATGTTAGGAGAAAAAAAAAATCCCCCACAATGCCTAAACTCCTCCTTGGAAAACTTAATTACAGCTTTATTTCTGTCTGTTCCAAAGCATCGACACTGGAGACTCCTTCCGTAAATGTTACATAAGCATCTCCTCATAGAAAACGTTGCCATATCAACGACTACATGCTTTCCTTTGTTGAACAACAACCCTTTTAGCCTTAGAGTTTATGGATCGCTACCATACAAGTCTGCGGAAATGACCTGTCACTATGGAAACGGTAACGGATTACACCGAGCGCATTAATGTAACCCCGGGATTTGAATTACGGCTGGCGCCTAGTGTATGAGAAAACGAATCGACCGATCAGAATCGAGAATTTAGGAGAATATGTGCATACGCATATGAGGACCAATGGAAATGCTCATAAATAGGCTATGTTCGAGAATTTGCGCTCAGGTGTAACTCGGTATCAAGATCTGCAGCTTATACCGGCATTAACGCTTGAATCCGATTATGATAGCGATGTCTGATCTGTGTAATCGAATCGGATTTGTCTGAAAAGCTTTAGTTCACCTGATAGAAGGACGGCTCGGTGAGCCAGTGTTTCCACTGCAGCAGCGGCGCCGAGTTCTCGCCGGAGCGAGTCAGCAGGGGTCGGCTCTCGTCGGCCTCGCGTCGCGTCCGTTCTCGTGTACCCAGGTGGAAGATGAGCGAGAAAACCGCGCCGATGCCCAGCACGATCAGCGCCAGGTCCTGGAAACGTAGAGCGAGTCGAGTGAAAGGTGAATGCTATGACTGCTCAGCATCAGGACAAACACAAGCTTAGCACTGATTTTGAATTTCATAGTACATGCAGTATTTTGTGTGTTGTTGTTGTCGTTGTCGTTGTACGGTTGAGGATTTTTCAGCACAATGTCTTTATTGTCTGTTTACTTTCTATGCTGCATTAATAAGGAAATATTACCAGCATGCTCATGAAACAGCGCTATTTTTAAATCAGACTTCCTCAGACTCCGTCATCACGCGTGTGTTATGAACTTCCCTCGTCAGCTCGTCGAGCCGGTACAGCGTTCCTTCTCATGTCGAACCGCGACACACGCATTCCTATAGAGACTCGTACTTGTCGGAAAACCTGTAACGGTGTGTAACATGTAATACGTGTAATAGTTGACATGGTTTTCTTTGAGGGGACGTCTATGTCAGATTGTCCCGAGTCTCCAGTGTCAAAACTGAGCAGTTTAGACTTTTCGACAGTCTTCGGGAAGAACGACGCCGATCGTAGCAGCTATGACGTAAGCGCTGACAGGACCTAGCACGTTCCGCGGCATTAAAAGCAACTAAAAACAGATCAAAAGTACGACGTGTCGTCCTTTAACGGATTAAAAACTCGCTCGGCAGACCGCCGCCGTATAAAAGGAACTAAACACTTGAGGACATGCCGGTATAAGAAAGTAATCAGGGCGCTAACAGATTATTTTTCTCTAACGGCACACGCTGTAGTTGTTTACTCCGGTACTATCCACTCTCCACCAGCTGGAAGACTTTTCTATTGGATTACATGTAATCTCCTGAGTCTCTCACCCTGAACACGGGGACGTCGAGGTGACTCAGCTGGTCTGCGACGGACGGATCGGCCGGGTGCTGGAAGCGGAGCAGCAGCCAGGCCACTGCGTATACGGTGATGTTAGACAGAACCGTGAACGCGTACCTGCGCCAGGAAGACACATATTTCAATAAAAATTTGAATAAAAAGAAGCAAAAACAGAAGTACATCACAGTCGATGGACGTCCACACTGCGAAAACTGACATCTCAGCGTTTAGTACTTCCTATAATAAGATTACGATAAGCCAAATCTATGATTATTAAACTTTATTTCTAGACATTTTTATGCTACAAGCTTGAAATTTTCTCGACACAAAGTCACAAAGTGCTTTATTTCTCTTATAACACTTGCTATTTTTTATCTGAGAGCGACCCTTTTGTGGAGATCGCCGCGAGGAGAACTCAAAGAGCTCGGGATCTTTAAGAGAACCGGTTACGTCGATTGTATCTGAACAGGGTTCAGAAATGTGTGGAACACCCCTGTGCAGACCTCAGAGTTTAATCATTACCGTATACATCACCAGGACATTGACCTTGAAAGGTTTCCCTTGAAGGATAAGAACACTTCATCTAAATCAGCACAACCTTGACCAGCATCGTACTAATCCCAGTCACCAAGGCCACTTAGAATCTCCTGGACGAGCGTGACGTCACGTAGAAGGACCTCGTACCTGTACGCAGTGAGCTCCACCTTGGCGTGTTCGCACGACACCAGCTCCGGGATGAGCGACAGGTGGGAGATCTGAGTGGAGGCCCAGCCGAACTGGAAGATGATGATGAAAGGTGTGAAGTAGGTGAGGCCCACCCACTGCGGCGTAACCTCGCCGCAGCCCACACACGGGTTGAAGATGAACGGGAAAGACACCAGCACGCAGATGGTTCCTGAAAACAAACAAACGAACAAAAATAAATAAATAAATGCACCACATGACCCATCATCAAGTTTTCATTCACCTGACACAGGTAGTTGGGATTCCATGCTCTTGAGTGCGAAGCTCAGGGGATGGAAATGAGTAAATCATAGAGCTCTGCTATGTAAGATCCGTGTCTGCACTTGCAGTCTAATAGCAGTCGAGTTCAACAGCCGTTCTTGGCATGAGAACTTGCCCCAAATCCTACTCCTGGATAGTGAGCAGTGTAATAGGCCTGATTAATCTAACCGGGGTGTGTAGGGACATTTCATTTCTGGAGCCAGTTACATGAATGAAGGTATGACTGGATAAATAAGGGTCCTTACTGGCTTGCTTGAAGAGCTCTTGTAACTCCATCTTATACAGAAACACTGTTCCCCCAGTGGGACAACCGAAGTACCCTTATTTAAGCGTTCTAAATTTCCTATGGTACACTTTGTAATTCTACAGAGATCCATACATAGCATGCGTTTCCCTTTCATACAGTGTTAGACGTACAAAGTAGACGCCGTCTAGAGAGCGCTTAGTGAGGAACACCTCTTTACCTTAACCTTTGCTTTGTTGTTTTCTATAAAAAGGACTTAAGGACCAAAATTGTTTGGGGGTTCGAATTGATGGCAGAGTTCGCATGTTCTCCCCGTGCTTCGGGGGTTTCCTCTGGGTTCTCCGGCTTCCTCCACCAGTCCAATGACATGCGTTGTAGGATGATTGACATTTCCAAATAGTCCGTAGTGTGTGAATGGGTGTGTGAATGTGTGTGAGCGATTGTGCCCTGCAATGGGTTGGCACCCCGTCCAGGGTGTCCCCCGCCTTGTGCCCTGGGTTCCCTGGTATAGGCTCCAGGCTCCCCGCTACCATGTGTAGGATAAACGGTACGGAAAATGAATGGATGGATGGATGGCTGGACGAATGGGTGGATGAATGGATGGATGTATGGATGGACGAATGGGTGGATGGATGGATGGATGGATGGATGGATGAATGGATGGATGGATGGATGAATGGGTGGATGGATGGATGGATGGATGGACGAATGGGTGGATGGACGGATGGATGAATGGATGGATGGCTGGATGAATGGATGGATGGCTGGACGGATGAATGACTGGATGAATGGACGGATGGACGGATGGATGAATGGATGGATGGCTGGATGAATGGACGGATGGCTGGACGGATGAATGACTGGATGAATGGATGGATGGATGGATGGCTGGGTGGATGGATGTACAGATGGATGGATGGATGAATGGCTGGATGAACGGATGGATGGACGGATGGATGAATGGACGGATGAATGACTGGATGGATGGATGGATGGCTGGGTGGATGGCTGGGTGGATGGCTGGATGGCTGGATGGATGGATGGACGGATGGACGGATGGACGAATGGACGGATGTACGGATGGATGAATGGCTGGATGAACGGATGGACCAAAATAGATGAATGCATGCAGAAGTACTGTACTCATCACACTGTTTTCTGGATACAAAAGGGGCATGGCTTTGTGACACATTTGAGGTTGTGATCGCCAACAGAGTGGTGTGGTGTGTGTACATTTTATCCGTTTATAGTAGCTACACTGAATGTTATGGCACGTCTGAGAAAACGAGTTAGATCCTGGTCTTGTTTCCTCACCAGCCTGTCTTTATTTCTCTTTTGAATTTAATCAGACAAAAAAAAAAAAAAAAACACGACAGAAATGCGATGAAAGCGTTAACGTTATCTGAATACACGGATGACTAACAAAAAAACCCAAAATAAGTGGCTTCTCAAGGTGCTTTCCAGGTCAAGATTAGCTTTCCAAACAAAAACAAAAACCCCCACAGAGAAGTCAATCTGATGTCTTTTAACCGAGATGAAAACCAAAAGCCGGTTCGTACAGTATTCACGCACGCTTCCCTTGTTTGTCTGTCGACTTGATTAAAATAGCTGAAGGAAGTGAAGGCAGGGGAAAAAAAAAAAAAAAAAAAAAGCACTCAAGGGAACAAGCATGCAAACTCACCACAGACGTGAGCTCAGATAACCTCACGACACTCATATCACACACAACCTGAGTGTCTCGGTCCAGCTAATTTGATCAGTCACGCGCGGATATCGTCTGTATTTGCAGCTGAACTGTTCTCAAAGCTGCTGTGAGAGAAAATCAATCAACGCCATCTGAATAAAATCAGCATCAAGAATTCAAGAGCGCTGTGCAATAAATAAACATGATGACTGTTCCGCTGTGTCTTTAGGAATAAACAGGCCTATGTAGTGTGATAAAGTCCATTTCAGACAAACTGTATGCCTTATGAAAAAAAAAAAAAAAAAAACCATGCTAAAACTACGGATGGGATACATGACTATTATTGCCATGACGTCACTGAGTGATTGTGAGCATGTCTAGAAAGCTGACAAGTGCATGTTTCCTGAAAAAGAGAACCAGTGGCGTGACAGTTGGATTGAAATGAAAACTGCATAGCAACAAACTTCTGATTGGATATTCCTCTCGTTTTATTTATTATTTTTTCAAATCAGCATTGTTCCTGTTTTTTGTTTTTTTTAATCGCGGGAAAACTAATGATAGTAAACGCAAGACTACGGATTTAAGGGTGGACTGAAGTGTATATCTTATTCCAGAGCCTAACGATCTAAACTCAAAAAAGTTTTAATACATCGTGCGAGCACGTTTTCCTCGCACCTCTGGGGTTGGGGGTCGGAATCCCGCCTCTGCCCTACGTGTACGGCGTTCACGTGTTCTCCTCGTGCTTCTGGGGTTTCCCTCGGGAACTCCGGTTTCCTCCCCGAGTCCAAAGAGGATAAGCGGTATTGAAAAATGGATGGATGGATAGTTTGTGGATAGATTACAACTTAACAGAGACGGCACATGCTGTATATATTGCAACGAAATTTGTGAAGCACCTCTTAGTGTACGCGTTCGACGCCCTCAGGAAAAAGGTACGGAACGGAACATTCCTGAAAAAACTGAGATTTCTTTTCCGATCCTGAGCTCGGGTTACTATCTGTGTGGAGTTTCACATTCTCCTCGCGTCTGTGTGGGTTTCTTCCGGGTTCTGCCTCCCAAAAACATGCCAATAACTCATTTTATTGAGTGTGATTGATTTGTATGGAACCTTTCAGGGTTTCCACAGAGGGACAACTGAAGAACCTTTAATACTAACCCATT